>NW_025749821.1:0-22379 GCF_021184085.1 Oncorhynchus gorbuscha | reverse complement strand
GTAGGGTATGTCTATGTGGTTTTACAGTAATAACCTAAACTGACTGTGTGTAGGGTATGTCTATGTGGTTTTACAGTAATAACTCAAACTGACTGTGTGTAGGGTATGTCTGTGGTTTTACAGGAATAAATAACGCAAACTTATTCCACATAAGCCAAACGCCATGAAAGAGATCTGACTTAAATAAAGTCGTATACTTTTGTATCCTCAATGATTCTTAATCAAATGCATCATTTGTGTGGATCTAGTTTTAAATGATTAAAGAAATTAAAAGACAGAACGAAAAGACAATGTATAAAAGCAGAAAAATTTAATGAAAGAGAAAAAGAGAGGAGAGAAAAAAGAGAGACAACAGAGAAAAGAAGAGAGAAGAGAAATAAACAAAGAGGAGAAAGAGAAGAGAGTGAGAGAAGGAAAGAGAGAGAGAGAAACAGAGAGAGAAGAGAGAGAAGAGAGAGAAATGAGAAAGAAGAGAGAGAAGAGAGAGAAGAGAGAGAAGGAAAGAGAGAGAAGAGAGAGATAGAAAGAGAGAGAAGGAAAGAGAGAGAAGAGAGAGATAGAAAGAGAGAGAAGGAAAGAGAGAGAAGAGAGAGAAGAGAGAGAAACAGAGAGAGAAGAGAGAGAAGAGAGAGAAGAGAGAGAAGGAAAGAGAGAGAAGAGAGAGATAGAAAGAGAGAGAAGGAAAGAGAGAGAAGAGAGAGAAGGAAAGAGAGAGAAGAGAGAGAAGGAAAGAGAGAGAAGAGAGAGAAGGAAAGAGAGAAGAGAGAGAGAAGGAAAGAGAGAAGAGAGAGAGAAGGAAAGAGAGAGAAGAGAGAGATAGAGAGAGAAGAGAGAGAAGGAAAGAGAGAGAAGAGAGAGAAGGAAAGAGAGAGAAGAGAGAGATAGAAAGAGAGAGAAACAGAGAGAGAAGAGAGAGAAGAGAGAGAAACAGAGAGAGAAGAGAGAGAAGAGAGAGAAGAGAGAGAAGGAAAGAGAGAGAAGAGAGAGATAGAAAGAGAGAGAAGGAAAGAGAGAGAAGAGAGGAGAGGAGAGAGAGAGGAAAGAGAGAGAAGAGAGAGAAGGAAAGAGAGAAGAGAGAGAGAAGGAAAGAGGAGAGAGAGAGATAGAAAGAGAGAGAAGGAAAGAGAGAGAAGAGAGAGAAGGAAAGAGAGAGAAGAGAGAGAAGGAAAAGAGAGAGAAGAGAGAGAAGGAAAGAGAGGAGAGAGAAGGAAAGAGAGAGAGAAGAAAGAGAAGGAAAGAGAGAGAAACAGAGAGAGAGGAGATGAGATGTCTTACATCCATCATAAGGTGTAGAGGTGTTCCTGGTTCCTCACAGAGCACTCTGAACTTCACCCCCTCTGTAGAGAACACACACATCTCAGTCAAACACAGAACATCACAGCCCAGCACGGTCTCCTTCTCATTCAACCAGGTCTCTCTAAAAATAGAGACTAACCTGGTTAAATAAAAGGGGAATATAGAAAACCACAGTCCAGAACATTTTAAAAACATTTTTAAAGTTAGTTTGTAACATAACTGGAAATTTGATATTTTTGACTGACATTATGATTGTCTGTTTCATATCGGCAAAGTAGTGTCATATCGGCAAAGTAGTGTCATATCGACAAAGTCGTTTCATATCGACAAAGTAGTGTCATATACGACAAAGTCGTTTTCTATCGACAAATAGTGTCATATCGACAAAGTCGTTTCATATGACAAAGTAGTGTCATATCGACAAAGTCGTTTCATATCGACAAAGTAGTGTCATATCAACAAAGGCAAACCGGCAAAGTCGTTTCATATCGGCAAAGCGTTTCATATCCAGCAAAGTCGTTTCATATCCCGGCAAAGTCACTTCCTCAAAGTGTTAAAGCACATTTCTTCTACAGACATGTTGGCGGAGACGGTCCTCCCACCTGCCAGTCTGTAGGATCTGAAGAGTCGGAGGCCATGGCGAACAGAGGGAAGGAGTTGATGAAGTCAACACTGGGTGGAGAACTCCTGGAACATTACTACCACCAGGCGGAGCTAGAGAGAGAGAGAACAGACAGACAGACAGACAGAGAGAAACAGACAGACAGAGAGAAACAGAAGATGACAGACAGACAGAGAAACGACAGACAGACAGACAGAAGAAACAGACAGACAGACAGACAGACAGAGACAGACAGACAGACAGACAGACAGACAGACAGACAGACAGACATGGATGGAGAGGGGATTAAAGACCAGGGTAAACAGACAGACAGAGGAACAGACAGACAGGCATGGATGGAGAGGGGATTGACCAGGGCAAACACTAGGTAGTAGACTGTGGTTGGCAGGAGGAACAGACAGACAGACATGGATGAGAGGATTAAAGTGCCTCTTTGTGTTCTCACCAGGGTAAACACTAGGTAGTATAGAGCTGTGGTTGGCAGGAGGAACAGACAGACAGGCATGGATGGAGGGGGATTAAAGTGCCCCTGTGTGTGTTCTCACCACCAGAGTAGTATAAAGCACTAGGATAGTGCCTCTGTGTGTTCTCTGGGGTAAACACTAGGTAGCTATGGTTGGCAGGAGGAACAGACAGACAGACATGGATGGAGAGGGGATTAAAGTGCCTCTGTGTGTTCTCACCAGGGTAAACACTAGGTAGTATAGAGCTGTGGTTGGCAGGAGGAACAGACAGACAGACATGGATGGAGAGGATTAAAGTGCCTCTGTGTGTGTTCTCACCAGGGTAAACACTAGGTAGTATAGAGCTGTGGTTGGCAGGAGGAACAGACAGACAGACATGGATGGAGAGGGATTAAAGTGCCTCTGTGTGTGTTCTCACCAGGGTAAACACTAGGTAGTATAGAGCTGTGGTTGGCAGGAGGAACAGACAGACAGACATGGATGGAGAGGGGATTAAAGTGCCTCTGTGTGTTCTCACCAGGGTAAACACTAGGTAGTATAGAGCTGTGGTTGGCAGGAGGAACAGCAGGATGGTGAAGAGTAACGTCCCTATGAACAACTAGAAAACAACACACGTCAGTTCACTGTAACAAATACACACACTTTAGTTCACTGTAACAAATACACACACATTAGTTCACTGTAACAAATACACACTTCAGTTCACTGTAACAAATACACACACTTTAGTTCACTGTAACAAATACACACACTTTAGTTCACTGTAACAAATACACACACTTTAGTTCACTGTAACAAATACACACACGTTAGTTCACTGTAACAAATACACACACATCAGTTCACTGTAACAAATACACATGTTAGTTCACTGTAACAAATACACACACTCAGTTCACTGTAACAAATACACACACATTAGTTCACTGTAACAAATACACACACACATTAGTTCACTGTAACAAATACACACACATTAGTTCACTGTAACAAATACACACACTTTCAGTTCACTGTAACAAATACACACACTTCAGTTCACTGTAACAAATACACACACATTAGTTCACTGTAACAAATACACACTTCAGTTCACTGTAACAAATACACACACTTTAGTTCACTGTAACAAATACACACACTTTAGTTCACTGTAACAAATACACACACATTAGTTCACTGTAACAAATACACACACATTAGTTCACTGTAACAAATACACACACATCAGTTCACTGTAACAAATACACACACATCAGTTCACTGTAACAAATACACACACTTTAGTTCACTGTAACAAATACACACACATTAGTTCACTGTAACAAATACACACACGTTAGTTCACTGTAACAAATACACACATCAGTTCACTGTAACAAAATACACACACATCAGTTCACTGTAACAAATACACACATCAGTTCACTGTAACAAATACACACGTTAGTTCACTGTAACAAATACACACACTTTAGTTCACTGTAACAAATACACACACGTTAGTTCACTGTAACAAATACACACACGTTAGTTCACTGTAACAAATACACACATCAGTTCACTGTAACAAATACACACACATCAGTTCACTGTAACAAATACACACTTCAGTTCACTGTAACAAATACACACGTTAGTTCACTGTAACAAATACACACACATCAGTTCACTGTAACAAATACACACACATCAGTTCATTGTAACAAATACACACGTTAGTTCACTGTAACAAATACACACTTCAGTTCACTGTAACAAATACACACGTTAGTTCACTGTAACAAATACACACGTTAGTTCACTGTAACAAATACACACACGTCAGTTCACTGTAACAAATACACACACTTCAGTTCACTGTAACAAATACACACACGTTAGTTCACTATAACAAATACACACATTACTTCACTGTAACAAATACACACATCAGTTCACTGTAACAAATACACACACGTTAGTTCACTGTAACAAATACACACTTCAGTTCACTGTAACAAATACACACTTCAGTTCACTGTAACAAATACACACGTTAGTTCACTGTAACAAATACACACATCAGTTCACTGTAACAAATACACACATCAGTTCACTGTAACAAATACACACGTTAGTTCACTGTAACAAATACACACGTTAGTTCACTGTAACAAATACACACACTTCAGTTCACTGTAACAAATACACACATCAGTTCACTGTAACAAATACACACACATCAGTTCACTGTAACAAATACACACACATCAGTTCACTGTAACAAATACACACACATTACTTCACTGTAACAAATACACACACGTTAGTTCACTGTAACAAATACACACACTTCAGTTCACTGTAACAAATACACACACTTCAGTTCACTGTAACAAATACACACATCAGTTCACTGTAACAAATACACACACATTACTTCACTGTAACAAATACACACATCAGTTCACTGTAACAAATACACACACGTTAGTTCACTGTAAAAAATACACACGTTAGTTCACTATAACAAATACACACAAATTAGTTCACTGTAACAAATGTGTGTGTGTGTAATAGGTGTGTGTGTGTGTGTGTAATAGGTGTGTGTGTGTGTGTGTGTGTGTGTGTGTGTGTGTGTGTGTGTGTGTGTGTGTGTGTGTGTGTGTGTGTGTGTGTGTGTAATAGGTGTGTGTGTGTGTGTGTAATAGGTGTGTGTGTGTGTGTGTGTGTGTGTGTGTGTGTGTGTGTGTGTGTGTGTGTGTGTGTGTGTGTGTGTGTGTGTGTGTGTGTGTGTGTGTGTGTGTGTGTGTGTGTGTGTGTGTGTGTGTGTA
Source organism: Oncorhynchus gorbuscha (assembly GCF_021184085.1). Lineage (NCBI taxonomy): Eukaryota > Metazoa > Chordata > Actinopteri > Salmoniformes > Salmonidae > Oncorhynchus > Oncorhynchus gorbuscha. The sequence goes on along the minus strand of NW_025749821.1, from coordinate 17,181 downwards.
ATAGGTGTGTGTGTGTGTGTGTAATGGTGTGTGTGTGTAATAGGTGTGTGTGTGTGTGTGTGTGTGTGTGTGTGTGTGTGTGTGTGTGTGTGTGTGTAATGTGTGTGTGTGTGTGTGTAATAGGTGTGTGTGTGTGTGTGTGTGTGTGTGTGTGTGTGTGTGTGTGTGTAATAGGTGTGTGTGTGTGTGTGTGTGTGTGTGTGTGTGTGTGTGTGTGTGTGTGTGTGTGTGTGTGTGTGTGTGTGTGTGTGTGTGTGTGTGTGTGTGTGTGTGTGTGTGTAATAGTGTGTGTGTGTGTAATAGGTGTGTGTGTGTGTAATAGGTGTGTGTGTGTGTGTAATAGGTGTGTGTGTGTGTGTAATAGGTGTGTGTGTGTGTGTAATAGGTGTGTGTGTGTGGTGTGTGTGTGTGTGTGTGTGTGTGTGTGTGTGTGTGTGTGTGTGTGTGTGTGTGTGTGTGTGTGTGTGTGTGTGTGTGTGTGTGTGTAATAGGGTGTGTGTGTGTGTGTGTAATAGGGTGTGTGTGTGTGTGTGTAATAGGGGTGTGTGTGTGTGTGTAATAGGTGTGTGTGTAATAGGTGTGTAATAGGTGTGTGTGTAACAGGTGTGTGTGTGTGTGTGTGTGTGTGTGTGTGTGTGTGTGTGTGTGTGTGTGTGTGTGTGTGTGTGTGTGTGTGTGTGTGTGTGTGTGTGTGTGTGTGTGTGTGTGTGTGTGTGTGTGTGTAATAGGTGTGTGTGTGTGTGTGTGTGTGTGTGTGTGTGTGTGTGATAGGTGTGTGTGTGTGTGTGTGTGTGTAATAGGTGTGTGACTACCTGGTCCAGGTCATAAGAGCAGGAGTCTACTCTCTGTCTGAGGACATTCCATTTCTTCCCCCTGAACAGCCTCCACAGAGAGGACAGACCATATACTGTCATACAATACAGCCTGGAGAGAGAGAGAGTAGAGAGGGAGGGAGAGAGAGAGGAGGGGGAGAGAGAGAGAGAGAGAGAGAGGAGGAGGGGGAGAGAGAGAGAGGAGGGGGAGAGAGAGAGAGGAGGGGAGAGAGAGAGAGGAGGGGGAGAGAGAGAGGAGGAGGAGAGAGAGAGAGAGAGGAGGGGGAGAGAGAGATAGAGAGGAGGGGGAGAGAGAGGAGGAGGGGGAGAGAGAGGAGGGGGGGGAGAGAGAGAGAGAGAGGAGGGGGAGAGAGAGAGGTGGGAGAGAGAGAGGAGGGAGAGAGAGGAGTGGAGGAGAGAGAGGAGGAGGAGAGAGAGGAGGGGAGGAGATAGAGAGAGAGGGAGGGGGAGAGAGAGAGAGATAGAGAGGAGGAGGGGAGAGAGAGGAGGGGGAGAGAGAGGAGGGAGGAGAGAGAGAGAGAGAGGGGGAGAGAGAGAGAGAGGAGGGGGAGAGAGAGAGAGAGATAGAGAGGAGGAGGGGGAGAGAGAGGAGGAGGGGAGAGAGAGGAGGGAGAGAGAGAGAGGAGGAGGGAGAGAGAGGAGTAGAGAGAGGAGGAGGGGAGGGAGAGAGAGGAGGGGAGAGAGAGAGAGACAGAAAAAGATAGAGAGGAGGAGGGGGAGAGAGAGGAGGAGGGAGAGAGAGAGAGACGAGGAGGGGAGAGAGAGAGAGAGATAGAGAGAGAGGAGGGGGAGAGAGAGAGTAGTAGAGAGGAGGAGGAGGGGAGAGGAGAGAGGAGGGAGAGATAGAGAGGAGGAGGGGGAGAGAGAGACGAGGGGAGGAAGAGAGAGGAGGGGGAGAGAGACGAGGGAGGGGAGAGAGACAAGGGAGGGGAGAGAGAAGGAGGGAGAGAGACGAGGGAGGGAAAGACGAGGGAAGGGAGAGAGAGGAAAGGGGAGAAGAGACGAGAGGGAGAGAGAGACGAGAGGGGAGAGAGAGACGAGAGGGGAGAGAGAGACGAGGGGGAGAGAGAGACAGAGACGAGGAGAGAGAGACAGAGACGAGGGGGGAGAGAGAGACAGAGACGAGGGAGAGAGAGACAGAGACGAGGGGAGAGAGAGACAGAGACGAGGGGAGAGAGAGAGACAGAGACGAGGGGGAGAGAGGGAGAGAGAGAGAGGGAGAGAGAGAGAGAGAAGGGAGATGAGAGATGGTGAGAGGAAAGGGAGGTAGGGGGAAGAGGGGACAGAGGGAAAGGGAGCAGGAGGGGGAAGAGAGTGGAGGGGAGAGGGGGGAGGGGAATGAGTGATGGGGAGGGGAATGAGGGATGGGGAGACGAAAGGGAAAGGAGGGGGAAGAGCAGGGCGGAGAGGGGGAGGGATAGAGAAAGAAGGATGGAGAGTGAGAGGGAGGATGGAGGTGAGAGAAGGAAGATATTTTTAGCCTTCATACACATTTAATAAGTCTGTAAATGACATGCTGAGAGCTCCTCACACATCCATTAGTAAAGGGGAAAGAGTTAACACGTCACCATAATGTTCACAGGGCTGAGAGGTACAGAGCCTTCACAATGTATTCAGACCCCTTGACTTTTCCACATGTTGTTACATTACAGCCTTAAAAACATCCCCCTCAATCTACACACAATATCCCATAAAAGTTTTTAAAATGTAAATATTTTCAGGGGAGGTCCCCCGTACCCCTGCCAGATGGGGAACCCCATCTTTATACAGTCAGAGCCCACGAATAGACCAACAGGTGTGACTGATGATTGAAGCAGGTGTTAAACATGGGCTTTGTTTCACAGAAAGCAGCAGTTGATTTACTCCATTGCCAACACTTTAAATCACATCAGTAGACCAATAACCTGAAGTATCATGACATCAGCTTTTATAACCTTCAATCTGTTTGTTTTTTAAAAATCATATTTTGGACCAGAATAAGGCTCTACTACTTATTGTTCCTTGCAGTGAGGTACTCAACATCTTCATCGAATGTTTTCACAATTTATCTGAAGAGAATCGCTAAAAATCAGTAGTAGCCTACCAGTATGCACATTAGGGAGTAAATGAACAGCTCTCTCATGATGCAATTCGGTTTCGTTCACCTAAAATATCCGCTTGTTCGCATCACTAGGCTACACTGACGAGTCACCTTTGCGGCAGTGGGTCGTGTTTCCATCGCGACGTGTCTCATTACGTCGTACGTCATCTTCACGGCGTTTTGCTCCGCTACTGAACTGACAAGTCAAGTGTAGTGTTTATAACGCAAGATTGAGCAGAGCCTATCTCGTCAGGGATCGTATTTATTTTGGAAGAATATGACATTTTTTTTTTTTTTAAACAGGATAAATATCAGTTTCAGCTGATAATAAACATGTTCTTCGACGAACTGAAGAGGACGCAAAAGTTTGAAAAAAGTCTGTCTTTCAACGGAACCTTCAACCGCAAGGGGGTTACGTTTCCACTTCGATGAGCACGTCCCGATTGAAATTCGTGACATCCGGCGCAACGTGAGGCTTTAGGAAGAAGAAGATTCAAATATGTGGTCATTCTTACTCTCATGGCGTGTTAACCTGCCAAACTACACTGGAGACTCAATGTCTATATCCCGAATGGGACCCTATCCTCTCCGTAGTGCACCTCTTCTGACTAGAGCTCATAGGGTATTCCCTTTATAGTGCACTAAGGTCAAACGTGGTGCACTTTTGGGAGGCATCGTGACGGTGCTGGTCTCTTCTCACCTGGCTCCATAGACATAGAAACAGTAGATATAGCAGGGTTAGTGACCGGTCTCTTCTCACCTGGCTCCATAGACATAGAAACAGTAGATATAGCAGGGTTAGTGACCGGTCTCTTCTCACCTGGCTCCATAGACGTAGAAACAGTAGATGTGGAAGGTGAGCAGGGCGGTGATGTCAGAGAGCAGGGAGAGGGCAAAGGTCAAGCCCAGGCAGGCAGACAGACCCACGTACCACAGAATCATCTCAACGAACGGAGACATCAGGTGAATGTAGCCTGCAGAGAGGAGGAGGAGGAGGGTCATGGGTGTGTGTGTGTGTGGAGGAGGGTCATGGGTGTGTGTGTGTGTGGAGGAGGGTCATGGGTGTGTGTGTGTGTGGAGGAGGGTCATGGGTGTGTGTGTCTGTGGAGGAGGGCCATGGGTGTGTGTGTCTGTGGAGGAGGGCCATGGGTGTGTGTGTGTGGAGGAGGGTCATGGGTGTGTGGAGGTGGGTCATGGGTGTGTGTGTCTGTGGAGGAGGGCCATGGGTGTGTGTGTGTGGAGGAGGGTCATGAGTGTGTGTGTGTGGAGGAGGGTCATGGGTGTGTGTGTGTGGAGGAGGGCCATGGGTGTGTGTGCGTGGAGGAGTGTCATGGGTGTGTGTGTGTGTGGAGGAGGGCCATGGGTGTGTGTGTGTGGAGGAGGGTCATGGGTGTGTGTGTGGAGGAGGGTCATGGGTGTGTGTGTGTGGAGGAGGGTCATGGGTGTGTGTGTGTGTGGAGGAGGGTCATGGGTGTGTGTCTGTGGAGGAGGGCCATGGGTGTGTGTGTGTGGAGGAGGGTCATGGGTGTGTGTGTGTGGAGGAGGGTCATGGGTGTGTGTGTGTGGAGGAGGGCCATGGGTGTGTGTGTGTGGAGGAGGGTCATGGGTGTGTGTGTGTGGAGGAGGGCCATGGGTGTGTGTGTGTGGAGGAGGGCCATGGGTGTTTGTGTGTGGAGGAGGGTCATGGTGTGTGTGTGTGGAGGAGGGCCATGGGTGTTTGTGTGTGGAGGAGGGTCATGGGTGTGTGTGTGTGGAGGAGGGCCATGGGTGTGTGTGGAGGAGGGCATGGGTGTGTGTGTGTGGAGGAGGGTCATGGGTGTGTGTGTGTGGAGGAGGGCCATGGGTGTTTGTGTGTGGAGGAGGGTCATGGGTGTGTGTGTGTGGAGGAGGGCCATGGGTGTGTGTGTGTGGAGGAGGGCCATGGGTGTGTGTGTGTGGAGGAGGGCCATGGGTGTTTGTGTGTGTGGAGGAGGGTCATGGGTGTTTGTGTGTGTGGAGGAGGGCCATGGGTGTGTGTGTGTGGAGGAGGGTCATGGGTGTGTGTGTGTGTGGAGGAGGGCCATGGGTGTTTGTGTGTGGAGGAGGGCCATGGGTGTGTGTGTGTGGAGGAGGGCCATGGGTGTGTGTGTGTGGAGGAGGGCCATGGGTGTGTGTGTGTGGAGGAGGAGGGCCATGGGTGTGTGTGTGTGTGGAGGAGGGCCATGGGTGTTTGTGTCTGTGGAGGAGGGTCATGGGTGTGTGGGTGTGTGGAAGAGGGTCATGGGTGTTTGTGTCTGTGGAGGAGGGTCATGGGTGTGTGTGTGTGGAGGAGGGTCATGGGTGTGTGTGTGTGGAGGAGGGTCATGGGTGTGTGTGTGTGGAGGTGGGTCATGGGTGTGTGTGTGTGGAGGAGGGGCATGGGTGTTTGTGTCTGTGGAGGAGGGCCATGGGTGTGTGTGTGTGTGGAGGAGGGCCATGGGTGTGTGTGTGTGTGGAGGAGGGCCATGGGTGTGTGTGTGTGTGGAGGAGGGCCATGGGTGTTTGTGTCTGTGGAGGAGGGTCATGGGTGTGTGTGTGTGTGTGTGTGGAGGAGGGTCATGGGTGTGTGTGTGTGGAGGAGGGTCATGGGTGTTTGTGTCTGTGGAGGAGGGTCATGGGTGTGTGTGTGTGTGGAGGAGGGTCATGGGTGTTTGTGTCTGTGGAGGAGGGTCATGGGTGTGTGTGTGTGGAGGAGGGTCATGGGTGTGTGTGTGTGGAGGAGGGTCATGGGTGTGTGTGTGTGGAGGTGGGTCATGGGTGTGTGTGTGTGGAGGAGGGGCATGGGTGTTTGTGTCTGTGGAGGAGGGCCATGGGTGTGTGTGTGTGGAGGAGGGCCATGGGTGTGTGTGTGTGGAGGAGGGCCATGGGTGTGTGTGTGTGTGTGTGTGTGTGAGGAGGGTCATGGGTGTTTGTGTCTGTGGAGGAGGGTCATGGGTGTGTGTGTGTGTGGAGGGAGGGCCATGGGTGTGTGTGTGTGTGGAGGGGAGGGCCATGGGTGTGTGTGTGTGTGTGTGTGTGTGTGTGTGTGTGTGTGTGTGTGTGTGTGTGTGTGTGTGTGGAGGAGGGTCATGGGTGTTTGTGTCTGTGGAGGAGGGTCATGGGTGTATGTGTGTGTGGAGGAGGGCCATGTGTGTGTGTGTGTGTGTGTGTGTGTGTGTGTGTGTAGGAGGGGGCATGGGTGGTGTGTGTGTGTGTGTGTGTGTGTGTGTGTGTGTGTGTGTGTGTGTGTGTGTGTGTGTGGAGGAGGGGTCATGGGTGTGTGTGTGGAGGAGGGCCATGGGTGTGTGTGTGTGTGTGTGGGGGAGGGTCATGGGTGTTTGTGTCTGTGGAGGAGGGTCATGGGTGTGTGTGTGTGTGTGGAGGAGGGTCATGGGTGTTTGTGTCTGTGGAGGAGGGCCATGGGTGTGTGTGTGTGTGTGTGGAGGAGGGCCATGGGTGTGTGTGTGTGTGTGTGTGTGTGTGTGTGTGTGTGTGTGTGTGTGTGTGTGTGTGTGTGTGTGTGTGTGTGTGAGGAGGGGCATGGGTGTGTGTGTGTGTGTGTGTGGAGGAGGGGCATGGGTGTGTGTGTGTGTGTGTGGAGGAGGGGCATGGGTGTGTGTGTGTGTGGAGGAGGGGCATGGGTGTGTGTGTGTGTGTGTGTGTGTGGAGGAGGGGCATGGGTGTGTGTGTGTGTGTGTGTGTGTGGAGGAGGGGCATGGGTGTGTGTGTGTGTGTGTGACTCACTGATCCACAAGTGTATATGGTAGAGGAAGAATCGTCCTAACACCTGGTCTAGAGCCCGGTTCATCTTCAGACCAGCTGGAGCTCCCATCAGCCACTGCAACAGCTCCTCCAGCTCTTTAGCTACATGCTAACAACAAAACACACAACAATACATAGCTTAGCTACATGCTAACAACAAAACACAATACACAGCTTAGCTACATACTAACAACAACACACACAACAATACATAGCTTAGCTACATGCTTACAAATCACAGAACAACATTTAGTCTCACCTTATAATATATACACTATGGGCTGTATTTATAAAGTGTCTCAGAGAGCTGATCTAGGATCAGTTTAGCCTTTTAGATCATAATGAATCAGATTACATGGACAGGGGGACCTGATCCTAGATCATAATGAATCAGATTACATGGACAGGGGGACCTGATCCTAGATCATAATGAATCAGATTACATGGACAGGAGGACCTGATCCTAGATCATAATGAATATGATTATAATGGACAGGAGGGACCTGATCCTAGATCATAATGAATATGATTATAATGGAGAGGAGGACCTGATCCTAGATCATAATGAATCAGATTACATGGAGAGGAGGACCTGATCCTAGATCATAATGAACATGATTATAATGGGACCTGATCCTAGATCATAATGAATCAGATTACATGGACAGGGGGACCTGATCCTAGATCATAATGAATCAGATTACATGGACAGGGGGACCTGATCCTAGATCATAATGAATCAGATTACATGGACAGGGGGACCTGATCCTAGATCATAATGAATATGATTATAATGGACAGGAGGGACCTGATCCTAGATCATAATGAATATGATTATAATGGACAGGAGGGACCTGATCCTAGATCATAATGAACATGATTATAATGGGACCTGATCCTAGATCATAATGAATATGATTATAATGGAGAGGAGGACCTGATCCTAGATCATAATGAATATGATTATAATGGACAGGAGGGACCTGATCCTAGATCATAATGTATATGATTATAATGGACAGGAGGGACCTGATCCTAGATCATAATGAATATGATTATAATGGACAGGAGGACCTGATCCTAGATCATAATGAACATGATTATAATGGACAGGAGGACCTGATCCTAGATCATAATGTATATGATTATAATGGACAGGAGGGACTGATCCTAGATCATAATGAATATGATTATAATGGACAGGAGGGACCTGATCCTAGATCATAATGAATCAGATTACATGGACAGGAGGACCTGATCCTAGATCATAATGAATATGATTATAATGGAGAGGAGGACCTGATCCTAGATCATAATGTATATGATTATAATGGACAGGAGGGACCTGATCCTAGATCATAATGAACATGATTATAATGGGACCTGATCCTAGATCATAATGAATATGATTATAATGGACAGGAGGACCTGATCCTAGATCATAATGAATATGATTATAATGGACAGGAGGACCTGATCCTAGATCATAATGAATATGACTATAATGGAGAGGAGGACCTGATCCTAGATCATAATGAATATGATTATAATGGACAGGGGGACCTGATCCTAGATCATAATGAATATGATTATAATGGACAGGAGGGACCTGATCCTAGATCATAATGAATATGATTATAATGGACAGGAGGGACCTGATCCTAGATCATAATGAACATGATTATAATGGGACCTGATCCTAGATCATAATGAATATGATTATAATGGAGAGGAGGACCTGATCCTAGATCATAATGAATATGATTATAATGGACAGGAGGGACCTGATCCTAGATCATAATGTATATGATTATAATGGACAGGAGGGACCTGATCCTAGATCATAATGAATATGATTATAATGGACAGGAGGACCTGATCCTAGATCATAATGAACATGATTATAATGGACAGGAGGACCTGATCCTAGATCATAATGTATATGATTATAATGGACAGGAGGGACTGATCCTAGATCATAATGAATATGATTATAATGGACAGGAGGGACCTGATCCTAGATCATAATGAATCAGATTACATGGACAGGAGGACCTGATCCTAGATCATAATGAATATGATTATAATGGAGAGGAGGACCTGATCCTAGATCATAATGTATATGATTATAATGGACAGGAGGGACCTGATCCTAGATCATAATGAACATGATTATAATGGGACCTGATCCTAGATCATAATGAATATGATTATAATGGACAGGAGGACCTGATCCTAGATCATAATGAATATGATTATAATGGACAGGAGGACCTGATCCTAGATCATAATGAATATGACTATAATGGAGAGGAGGACCAGATCCTAGATCATAATGTATATGATTATAATGGACAGGAGGGACGTGGGGCCGTATGTATCAGCTCCCCTTGGTCCATGTTATCTTATTCCTTGTGATCTAAAAGGCAAAACTGATCCTAGATCAGCACACATACTCAGAGATAGATTATTTAGGGGGATGTCGAGGGAGATATTGAGGGGGTTATTGAGGGGGTTATCGAGGGAGATATTGAGGGGATATCAAGGGAGATATTGAGGGGGTTATTTAGGGGTAATTCTAGGGGATATTGGGTTGGATATTGAGGGGGATATTGGGTTGGATATTGAGGGGGATATTGGGTTGGATATTGAGGGGGATATTGGGTTGGATATTGAGGGGATATCGAGGGAGATATTGAGGGGGTTATTGAGGGGGTTATTGGGTTGGATATTGAGGGGGTTATTCTAGGGGATATTGGGTTGGACATTGAGGGGGTTATTCTAGGGGATATTGGGTTGGATATTGAGGGGGTAATTCTAGGGGATATTGAGGGGGTTATTCTAGGGGGATATTGGGTTGGATATTGAGGGGGTTATTCTAGGGGATATTGGGTTGATATTGAGGGGGTAATTCTAGGGGGATATTGAGGGGGTTATTCTAGGGGGATATTGAGGGGGTTATTCTAGGGGATATTGAGGGGGTTATTCTAGGGGGATATTGGGTTGGATATTGAGGGGGTTATTCTAGGGGGATATTGGGTTGGATATTGAGGGGGTAATTCTAGGGGGATATTGAGGGGGTTATTCTAGGGGGATATTGGGTTGGATATTAAGGGGGTTATTCTAGTTGGATATTGAGGGAGATATTAAGGGGGATATTGGGTTGGATATTGAGGGGGTAATTCTAGGGGGATATTGAGGGGGTTATTCTAGGGGATATTGGGTTGGATATTAAGGGGGATATTGGGTTGGATATTGAGGGGGTTATTGAGGGGATATTGGGTTGGACATTGAGGGGGTTATTCTAGGGGATATTGGGTTGGATATTGAAGGGGATATTGGGTTGGATATTGAGGGGATTATTCTAGGGGATATTGGGTTGGACATTGAGGGGGATATTCTAGGGGATATTGGGTTGGACATTGAGGGGATATTGGGTTGGATATTGAGGGGATTATTCTAGGGGATATTGGGTTGGACATTGAGGGGGTTATTCTAGGGGATATTGGGTTGGATATTGAGGGGGTTATTGGGTTGGATATTTAGGGGATATTGAGGGGGTTATTCTAGGGGAATATTGGGTTGGATATTGAGGGGGATATTGAGGGGTTATTCTAGGGGATATTGGGTTGGACATTGAGGGGATATTCTAGGGGATATTGGGTTGGATATTGAGGGGGTTATTCTAGGGGGATATTGGGTTGGATATTGAGGGGGTTATTCTAGGGGATATTCTAGGGGATATTGAGGGGGTTATTCTAGGGGGATATTCTAGGGGGATATTGGGTTGGATATTGATGGGGATATTCTAGGGGATATTCTAGGGGATATTGGGTTGGATATTGAGGGGGGGATATTCTAGGGGGATATTGAGGGGGTTATTCTAGGGGGATATTCTAGGGGGATATTGGGTTGGATATTGATGGGGATATCGGGTTGGATATTGAGGGGGTAATTCTAGGGGGTTTTGAGGGGTTATTCTAGGGGATATTGGGTTGGATATTAAGGGGTTATTGTAGTTGGATATTGAGGGAGATATTAAGGGGGATATTGGGTTGGATATTGAGGGGGTAATTCTAGGGGGATATTGAGGGGGTTATTCTAGGGGGATATTGGGTTGGATATTAAGGGGGTTATTCTAGGGGGTTATTGTAGTTGGATATTGAGGGAGATATTCTAGGGGGATATTGGGTTGGATATTGAGGGGGATATTCTAGGGGGATATTCTAGGGGGATATTGGGTTGGACATTGAAGGGGATATTGGGTTGGATATTGAGGGGATATTTCGTAGGGCAAAAAACGACCCTGAACCTCTTGATAATGTGGCAACGTGATTTCATTTGAAGCTCATCGTCACCAATGTGAGTTTTACGGAGGTGGTAATGTAACTAGAGTCAACTGAGCGATACAGAAATAGTCACCTCTCGATACTGAACGTTGTTGAAGACATTTTTTATTTTAAATAAAATCTCTCTGACAGATTATAAATGAGGTTTAAATTGTTGTACATTGCTTTTGCACCGGGGAACTGTTGTCCATGATGTCTTACGTCAGCAGCAGGTACCAGTGTGTTGGCCAGTTTGCCTATACGGTTCTCTCTATACATCCACGACACCAGCAGCAGGCCCAGAGACACATCCACAAAGAACGACACAAAGATATTGGCTTTCCTGTGTGGAGAGAAAGAGAGAGAGTCACTACTTTTGACCCGAGGTCAATAGGGCTCTGGTCAAATGCACTGCACTATACAGGGAATAGTGTGCGATTTGAGACGCAATGGGGTGAGTTAGATACCATCTTGTAGCCAGTCTGCCACGGGGCTGTGTGTGTGTGTGTGTGTGTGTGTGTGTGTGTGTGTGTGTGTGTGTGTGTGTGTGTGTGTGTGTGTGTGTGTGTGTGTGTGTGTGTGTGTGTGTGTGTGTGTGTGTGTGTGTTTGGTCTCTACCTCATGAAGTGGTTGTGTGCGGTGGCTCTGGTAGGAGAGCAGACTGTCTGAAGGTGTTCTGTTCTGTAGCTCAGCTGAACACACGTAGACAACTTACTGGATATGAACCTCATCGGGTGCACATTCAATATCCTGGGGAGACAGACAGGCACATTCAATATCCTGGGGAGACAGACAGGCACATTCAATATCCTGGGGAGACAGACAGACACATTCAATATCCTGGGGAGACAGACAGGCACATTCAATATCCTGGGGAGACAGACAGGCACATTCAATATCCTGGGGAGACAGACAGGCACATTCAATATCCTGGGGAGACAGACAGGCACATTCAATATCCTGGGGAGACAGACAGGCACATTCAATATCCTGGGGAGACAGACAGGCACATTCAATATCCTGGGGAGACAGACAGGCACATTCAATATCCTGGGGAGACAGACAGGCACATTCAATATCCTGGGGAGACAGACAGGCACATTCAATATCCTGGGGAGACAGACAGGCACATTCAATATCCTGGGGGAGACAGACAGGCACATTCAATATCCTGGGGAGACAGACAGGCACATTCAATATCCTGGGGAGACAGACAGACACATTCAATATCCTGGGGAGACAGACAGACACATTCAATATCCTGGGAGACAGACAGGCACATTCAATATCCTGGGGAGACAGACAGGCACATTCAATATCCTGGGGAGACAGACAGACACATTCAATATCCTGGGGAGACAGACAGACACATTCAATATCCTGGGGAGACAGACAGACACATTCAATATCCTGGGGAGACAGACAGGCACATTCAATATCCTGGGCAGACAGACAGACACATTCAATATCCTGGGGAGACAGACAGACACATTCAATATCCTGGGGAGACAGACAGACACATTCAATATCCTGGGGAGACAGACAGACACATTCAATATCCTGGGGAGACAGACAGGCACATTCAATATCCTGGGGAGACAGACAGGCACATTCAATATCCTGGGGAGACAGACAGGCACATTCAATATCCTGGGGAGACAGACAGGCACATTCAATATCCTGGGGAGACAGACAGACACATTCAATATCCTGGGGAGACAGACAGGCACATTCAATATCCTGGGGAGACAGACAGGCACATTCAATATCCTGGGGAGACAGACAGACAGAGACAGACAGACACATTCAATATCCTGGGGAGACAGACAGACACATTCAATATCCTGGGAAGACAGACAGGCACATTCAATATCCTGGGGAGACAGACAGGCACATTCAATATCCTGGGGAGACAGACAGACACATTCAATATCCTGGGGAGACAGACAGACAGACACATTCAATATCCTGGGGAGACAGACAGGCACATTCAATATCCTGGGAGACAGACAGACAGACACATTCAATATCCTGGGGAGACAGACAGACACATTCAATATCCTGGGGAGACAGACAGACACATTCAATATCCTGGGGAGACAGACAGGCACATTCAATATCCTGGGGAGACAGACAGACAGACAGATTCAATATCCTGGGCAGGGAGGGAGGGAGGGAGGGAGGGAGGGAGGGAGGGAGGGAGGCAGGCAGGCAGGCAGGCAGGCAGGCAGGCAGGCAGGCAGGCAGGCAGGCAGGCAGGCAGGCAAACTGGGTCAGTGTCTCTTGGCACACAAAGAGTTGCAACTGACGAACGTACAGGGTCCACAGTGTTAGTATCCAGGTGGTTAGCAGACAGACAGGTACTGACACACACCCCTTACCTGCTACTACAGAGGCTGGTCCACAGTGTTAGCATCCAGGTGGTTAGCAGACAGACAGGTACTGACACCCCCCCCCCTTTACCTGCTACTACAGAGGCTGGTCCACAGTGTTAGTATCCAGGTGGTTAGCAGACAGACAGGTACTGACACACACCCCTTACCTGCTACTACAGAGGCTGGTCCACAGTGTTAGTACTATAATGGAGCCCTCCCGTCCCTCCCCCTTACCTGCTACTACAGAGGCTGGTCCACAGTGTTAGCATCCGGGTGGTTAGCAGACAGACAGGTACTGACACACCCCTTACCTGCTACTACAGAGGCTGGTCCACAGTGTTACTCTTACCTGCTACTACAGAGGCTGGTCCACAGTGTTAGTATCCAGGTGGTTAGCAGACAGACAGGTACTGACACATACCCCTTACCTGCTATTACAGAGGCTGGTCCACAGTGTTAGCATCCGGGTGGTTAGCAGACAGACAGGTACTGACACACCCCTTACCTGCTACTACAGAGGCTGGTCCACAGTGTTAGTACTATAATGGAGCCCTCCCGTCCCTCCCCCTTACCTGCTACTACAGAGGCTGGTCCACAGTGTTAGCATCCAGGTGGTTAGCAGACAGAGCGGTGTCGAGGCCTGTTTCATCAGTTCTACTATAATGGATCCCTCCCGTCCCTCTGATTGCCAGTGGGTCATCTTCACTGGACCGTCATCATACTTATCCAGGAAGAACAGCGGCTCACTCTGACACACTGTCCCAAACACCTGCAGCAGCAACAACAACAATTACAGACAACACCTGCAGCAGCAACAACAACAATTACAGACAACACCTGCAGCAGCAACAACAACAATTACAGACAACACCTGCAGCAGCAACAACAACAATTACAGACAACACCTGCAGCAGCAACAACAACAATTACAGACAACACCTGCAGCAGCATCAACAACAATTACAGACAACACCTGCAGCAGCATCAACAACAATTACAGACAACACCTGCAGCAACAACAACAACAATTACAGACAACACCTGCAGCAGCAACAACAACAATTACAGACAAGACCTGCAGCAGCAACAACAACAATTACAGACAACACCTGCAGCAACAACAATTACAGACAACACCTGCAGCAACAACAATTACAGACAACACCTGCAGCAGCAACAACAACAATTATAGACAACACCTGCAGCAGCAACAACAACAATTACAGACAACACCTGCAGCAGCATCAACAACAATTAGACAACACCTGCAGCAAACAACAACAATTACAGACAACACCTGCAGCAACAACAATTACAGACAACACCTGCAGCAGCAACAACAACAATTACAGACAACACCTGCAGCAGCAACAACAACAATTACAGACAACACCTGCAGCAGCAACAACAACAATTACAGACAACACCTGCAGCAACAACAACAATTACAGCAACACCTGCAGTAGCAAACAACAACAATTACAGACAACACCTGCAGCAGCAACAACAACAATTACAGACAACACCTGCAGCAACAACAATTACAGACAACACCTGCAGCAGCAACAACAACAATTACAGACAACACCTGCAGCAGCATCAACAACAATTACAGACAACACCTGCAGCAGCATCAACAACAATTACAGACAACACCTGCAGCAACAACAACAACAATTACAGACAACACCTGCAGCAGCAACAACAACAATTACAGACAAGACCTGCAGCAGCAACAACAACAATTACAGACAACACCTGCAGCAACAACAATTACAGACAACACCTGCAGCAACAACAATTACAGACAACACCTGCAGCAGCAACAACAACAGACAACACCTGCAGCAGCAACAACAACAATTACAGACAACACCTGCAGCAGCAACAACAACAATTACAGACAACACCTGCAGCAGCATCAACAACAATTACAGACAACACCTGCAGCAGCAACAACAACAATTACAGACAACACCTGCAGCAACAACAATTACAGACAACACCTGCAGCAACAACAATTACAGACAACACCTGCAGCAGCAACAACAACAGACAACACCTGCAGCAGCAACAACAACAATTACAGACAACACCTGCAGCAGCAACAACAACAATTACAGACAATGACTGCAGCAAAAACAATACAGACAACACCTGCAGCAGCAACACCACAGACAACACCTGCATAACAACAATTGGAACAACACCTGCAACAGCAACAATTATAGACAACACCTGCAGCAACAACAATATAGACAACACCTGCAACAGCAACAACAACAATTACAGACAACACCTGCAGCAACAACAACAACAATTACAGACAACACCTGCAGCAGCAACAACAACAATTACAGACAAGACCTGCAGCAGCAACAACAACAATTACAGACAACACCTGCAGCAGCATCAACAACAATTACAGACAACACCTGCAGCAGCAACGACAACAATTACAGACAACACCTGCAACAACAACAACAATTACAGACAACACCTGCAGCAACAACAATTACAGACAACACCTGCAGCAGCAACAACAACAATTACAGACAAATACCTGCAGCAGCAACAACAACAATTACAGACAACACCTGCAGCAGCAACAACAACAATTACAGACAACACCTGCAGCAGCAACAACAACAATTACAGACAACACCTGCAGCAGCAACAACAACAATTACAGACAACACCTGCAGCAGCAACAACAATTACAGACAACACATGTGTATAACAACAACAACAACAATTACAGACAACACATATTATATTACAACAACAACTACAACAACAATTACAGACACCACATATGTATAACAACAACAACAACAACAACAATTACAGACACCACATGTGTATAACAACAACAACAACAACGATTAGACACCACATATGTACAACAACAACAACAACAATTACAGACAACATATATGTATAACAACAACAACAACAATTACAGACAACACATGTGTATAACAACAACAACAACAATTACAGACAACACATATGTATAACAACAACAATTACAGACAACACATATGTATAACAACAACAACAACAATTACAGACAACACATATGTATAACAACAACAACAACAATTACAGACAACACATATATATTACAACAACAACAACAATTACAGACAACACATATGTATAACAACAACAATTACAGACAACACATATATATTACAACAACAACAATTACAGACAACACATATGTACAACAACAACAACAATTACAGACAATTCAAGCATATGTACAACAACAACAGACACCACAATTACAACAACAACAACATATGTACAACAACAACAACAACAATTACAGACAACACATATGTACAACAACAACAACAACAACAGGACACAGACACATATGTATTACAACAACAACAACAACAATTACAGGACAACATATATGTACAACAAACAACAACACATATGTATAACAACAACAACAATTATAACAACAACAGACAACACATATGTATAACAACAACAGACAACACATATGTATAACAACAACAACAACACATATGTATAACAACAACAACAACAACAACAACGACAGACAACAACAACAGACAACAACAACAGACAACACATATGTATAACAACAACAACAACAGACAACACATATAACATAACAACAACAACAACAGACAACACATATGTATAACAACAACAACAACAACAGACAACACATATGTATAACAACAACAACAGACAACACATATGTATAACAACAACAACAACACATATGTATTACAACAACAACAACAGACAACAACAACAGA
>NW_025749820.1:2500-22381 GCF_021184085.1 Oncorhynchus gorbuscha | reverse complement strand
CTCCCCACCTCTCTCTCTCTCTTCCCTCTTCCCCACCTCTCTCCTTCTCTCTTCACCTTCCCTCTCTCTCTCCTTCCCTCTCCACCACCTCTCCCTCTCTCTCTCCTTCCCTCTTCCCCCTCTCTCTCTCTCCTTCCCTCTTCCCACCTCTCCTCTCTCTCTCCTTCCTCTTCCCCACCTCCTCTCTCTCTCTTATCTCCCCCCCACATCTCTCTCTCTTCCCTCTTCTCCCCCTCCCTCCCTCTCTCTCTCCTTCCCTCTTCCCCACAGCTCTCTCTCTCCTTCCCTCTTCCCCCCACACTCTCCCTCTCTCCTTCCCTCTTCCCCACCTCTCTCTCTCTCTCCTTCCCTCTTCCCCACCTCTCTCTCTCTTTCTCCTCTTCCCCTCTCTCTCTCTCCTCTCTCTCTACCTCTCTCTCTCCCTCTTCCACCACCTCTCTCTCTATCTCTCCTTCCTCTTCCCCACTCTCTCTATCTCCTTCCCTCTTCCCACCTCTCTCTCTCTCTCCTTCCCTCCTCTCCACCACCTCTCTCTCCTTCCCTCCTTCCCCACCACCTCTCTCTCCTTCCATCTTCCCCACCTCTCCTCTCTCTCTCCTTCCATCTTCCCCCTCCCTCTCTCCCTTCCCTCTTCCCACCTCTCTCGCTCTCTCCTTCCCTCTCCACCACCACTCTCTATCATTCTCCTTCCCTCTTCCCCTTCCCTCTCCCTCTCTCTCTCCTTCCCTCTTCCCCCACCTCTCTCTCCCTTTACTCTCCACCACCTCTCTCTCTCTCCTTCCTCTCCACCACCTCTCTCTATCTCCCTTCCTCTTCCCCACCTCTCTCTCTCTCCTTCCATCTTCCCCACCTCTCCTCTCTCTCTCCTTCCCTCTTCCCCACCTCCCTCTCTCTCCTTCCCTCTTCCCCACCTCTCTCTCTCTCTCTCCTTCCCTCTCACCCACCTCTCTCTCTCTCCTTCCTTCTCCCCCACCTCTCTCTCTCTCATTCCCTCTCCCTCACTTCAATCTCTCTCTCTCTCCTTCCCTCTCCCAAACCTCTCTCTCTCTCCTTCCCTCTCCCAAACCTCTCTCTGAGTGACAGGTTGTGGACTGTGTCAACTGGAACTGTTGGCCCTGGGTATAAAGGTTCCCTTCACCACAGGGGAAACTATTAGCAGGCTTGCTGGGGCTCTCTCGTGCCGTCCCTGGGGGGGGATGCGTCACCTGGGTGGGTTGATTCACTGTTGTGGTCGGCCTGTCTGGGTTCCCCCCCCCCACCCCTTGGGTTGTACCGTGTCGGAGATCTTTGTGGGCTATACTCGGCCTTGTCTCAGGATGGTAAGTTGGTGGTTGAAGATTTCCCTCTAGTGGTGTGGGGGCTGTGCTTGGCAAAGTGGGTGGGGTTATATCCTTCCTGTTTGGCCCTGTCGGGGTGTCCTCGGATGGGGCCACAGTGTCTCCTGACCCCTCCTGTCTCAGCCTCCAGTATTTATGCTGCAGTAGTTTATGTGTCGGGGGCTAGGGTCAGTTTGTTTATCTGGAGTACTTCTCCTGTCCTATTCGGTGTCCTGTGTAAATCTAAGTGTGCGTTCTCTAATTCTCTCCTTCTCTCTTTCTTTCTCTCTCGGAGGACCTGAGCCCCTAGAACCATGCCCCAGGACTACCTGACATGATGACTCCTTGCTGTCCCCAGTCCACCTGGCCATGCTGCTGCTCCAGTTTCAACTGGCCTGGGCCCTAGGACCATGTCCCAGGACTACCTGACATGAGGACTCCTTGCTGTCCCCAGTCCACCTGGCCATGCTCCTGCTCCAGTTTCAACTGTTCTGCCTTACTATTATTCAACCATGCTGGTCATTTATGAACATTTGAACATCTTGGCCACGTTCTGTTATAATCTCCACCTGGCACAGCCAGAAGAGGACTGGCCACCCCACATATGCTCTAATTCTCTCTTTCTTTCTCTCTCTCGGAGGACCTGAGCCCTAGGACCGTGCCCCAGGACTACCTGACATGATGGCTCCTTGCTGTCCCCAGTCCATCTGACTGTGCTGCTGCTCCAGTTTCAACTGTTCTGCCTTATTATTATTTGACCATGCTGGTCATTTATGAACATTTGAACATCTTGGTCATGTTCTGTTATAATCTCTACCCGGCACAGCCAGAAGAGGACTGGCCACCCCACATAGCCCGGTTCCTCTCTAGGTTTCTTCCTAGGTTTTGGCCTTTCTAGGGAGTTTTTCCTAGCCACCGTGCTTTTACACCTGCATTGTTTGCTGTTTGGGATTTTAGGCTGGGTTTCTGTACAGCACTTTGAGATATCAGCTGATGTACGAAGGGCTATATAAATAAATTTGATTTGATTTGATTTGAACATGAAGGGTGAGGAGGCACAAGCCGTTTGACGCACAGTCTTTCTGCTCCACTCTCTCAGTTTCTGTCCCACTCTCTCAGTTTCTGTCCCACTCTCTCAGTTTCTGTCCCACTCTTTCAGTTTCTGTCCCACTCTCTCTGTTATTGTCCCACTATCTCAGTTTCTGTCCCACTCTCTCAGTTTCTGTCCCACTCTCCCTGTTTCTGTCCCACTCTCTCAGTTTCTGTCCCACTCTCTCAGTTTCTGTCCCACTCTCTCTGTTTCTGTCCCACTCTCTCTGTCCCACTTTCTCTGTTACTGTCCCACTCTCTCTGTCCCACTCTCTCTGTCCCACTCTCTCTGTTTCTGTCCCACTCTCTCAGTTTCTGTCCCACTCTCTCTGTTTCTGTCCACTCTCTCTGTTTCTGTCCCACTCTCTCAGTTTCTGTCCCACTCTCTCTGTTTCTGTCCCACTCTGTTTCTTTCACTCTGTCCCACTCTCTCTGTTACTGTCCCACTCTCTCAGTTTCTGTCCCACTCTCTCTGTTATCTCTCTCTGTTTCTGTCCCACTCTCTCAGTTATCTGTCCCACTCTCTCTGTCCCACTCTCTTTCTGTCCCACTCTCTCAGTTTCTGTCCCATTCTCTCTGTTTCATTCCACTCTCTCAGTTTCTGTCCCACTCTCTCAGTTTCTGTCCCACTCTGTCAGTTTCTGTCCCACTCTCTCTGTTACTCCCACTCTCTCAGTATCTGTCCCACTCTCTCTGTTTCTGTCCCACTCTCTCAGTTTCTGTCCCACTCTCTCTGTTTCTGTCCCACTCTCTCAGTTTCTGTCCCACTCTCTCAGTTTCTGTCCCTCTCTCTGTCCCACTCTCTCTGTTTCCCACTCTCTATGTTTCTGTCCCACTCTCTCAGTTTCTGTTTCTGTCCCACCCTCTCAGTTTCTGTCCCACTCTCTCTGTTTCTCTGTCCCACTCTCTCAGTCTCTCTGTCCCACTCTCTCAGTTTCCCACTCTCAGTATCTGTTCTCTGTCCCACTCTCTCAGTTTCTGTCCCACTCTCTCTCTGTTTCTGTCCCACTCTCTCTGTCCCACTCTCTCTGTTTCTGTCCCACTCTCTCAGTATCTGTCCCACTCTCTCTGTTTCTGTCCCACTCTCTCAGTGTCTGTCCCACTCTCTCAGTTTCTGTCCACTCTCTCAGTTTCTGTCCCACTCTCTCTGTTTCATTCCCACTCTCTCAGTATCTGTCCCACTCTCTCTGTCCCACTCTCTCAGTATCTGTCCCACTCTCTCTGTCCCACTCTCTCAGTTTCTGTCCCACTCTCTCAGTATCTGTCCAACTCTCTCTGTCCCACTCTCTCAGTTTCTGTCCCACTCTCTCCCAGTATCTGTCCCCTCTCTCTGTCCCTCTCTCAGTTTCTGACCCACTCTCTCAGTTTCTGTCTCTGTCCCACTTTCTCTGTTTCTGTCCCACTCTCTCTGTTTCTGTCCCACTCTCTCTCTGTTTCTGTCCCACTCTCTCTGTTTCTGTCCCATCTCTCTCTCTGTTTCTGTCCCACTCTCTCAGTTTCTGTCCCACTCTCTCTCTTTCTGTCCCACTCTCTCAGTTTCTGTCCCACTCTCTCAGTTTCTGTCCCACTCTCTCAGTTTCTGTCCCACTCTCTCAGTTTCTGTCCCACTCTCTCAGTTTCTGTCCCACTCTCTCAGTATCTGTCCCACTCTCTCTGTCCCAGTTTCTGTCCCACTCTCTCTCTGTCCCATCAGTTTCTGTTTCTGTCCCACTCTCTCAGTATCTGTCCCACTCTCTCTGTCCCACTCTCAGTTTCTGTCCCACTCTCTCAGTTTCTGTCCCACTCTCTCCCACTCTCTCTCTGTTTCTGTCCCACTCTCAGTATCTGTCCCACTCTCTCTGTACCACTCTCTGTCCCACTCTCTCTGTTTCTGTCCCCTCTCTCAGTTTCTGTCCCACTCTCTCAGTTTCTGTCCCACTCTCAGTTTCTGTTTCTGTCCCACTCTCTCTGTTTCTGTCCACTCTCTCTGTTTCTGTCCCACTCTCTCAGTTTCTGTCCCCTCTCTCAGTTTCTGTCCACTCTCTCAGTTTCTGTCCCACTCTCTCTGTCCCACTCTCTCCCACTTTCTCTGTTTCTGTCCCACTCTCTCTGTTTCTGTCCCACTCTCTCAGTTTCTGTCCCACTCTCTCAGTTTCTGTCCCACTCTCTCAGTTTCTGTCCTCTCAGTTTCTGTCCCACTCTCTCAGTTTCTGTCCCACTCTCTCAGTTTCTGTCCCACTCTCTCAGTTTCTGTTTCTGTCCCACTCTCTCTGTTTCTGTCCCACTCTCTCTGTTTCTGTCCCACTCTCTCTGTTTCTGTCCCACTCTCTCTGTTTCTGTCCCACTCTCTCAGTTTCTGTCCCACTCTCTCAGTTTCTGTCCCACTCTCTCAGTTTCTGTCCCACTCTCTCAGTTTCTGTTACTCTCTCTGTCCCACTCTCTCTGTTTCTGTCCCCTCTCTCTGTTTCTGTCCCTCTCTCTGTTTCTGTCCCACTCTCTCTGTTTCTGTCCCACTCTCTCAGTTTCTGTCCCACTCTCTCTCTGTTTCTGTCCCACTCTCTCAGTTTCTGTCCCACTCTCTCAGTTTCTGTCCCACTCTCTCAGTTTCTGTCCCACTCTCTCTGTTTCTGTCCCACTCTCTCAGTTTCTGTCCCACTCTCTGTTTCTGTCCCACTCTCAGTTTCTGTCCCACTCTCTCAGTTTCTGTCCCACTCTCTCTCTGTTTCCCACTTCTCATCTGTTTCTGTCCCACTCTCTCTGTTCTCTGTCCCACTCTCTCAGTTTCTGTCCCACTCTCTCAGTATCTGTCCCACTCTCTCTGTCCCACAGTTTCTCTCAGTATCTGTCCCACTCTCTCTGTCCCCTCTCTCTGTTTCTGTCCCACTCTCTCAGTTTCTGCTCCACTCTCTCAGTTTCTGTCCCACTCTCTCTCTTTCTGTCCCACTCTCCCAGTTTCTGTCCCACTCTCTCTGTTACTGTCCCACTCTCTCAGTTTCTGTCCCACTCTCTCTGTTTCTGTCCCACTCTCTCTGTTTCTGTCCCACTCTCTCAGTATCTGTCCCACTCTCTCTGTTTCTGTACCACTCTCTCAGTATCTGTCCCACTCTCTCTGTCCCACTCTCTCAGTTTCTGTCCCACTCTCTCAGTTTCTGTCCCACTCTCTCAGTTTCTGTCCCACTTTCTCTGTCCCACTCTCTCAGTTTCTGTCCCACTCTCTCAGTTTCTGTCCCACTCTCTCTGTCCCACTCTCTCAGTTTCTGTCCCACTCTCTCAGTTTCTGTCCCACTCTCTCAGTATCTGTCCCACTCTCTCTGTCCCACTCTCTCTGTTTCTGTCCCACTCTCTCAGTATCTGTCCCACTCTCTCAGTTTCTGTCCCACTCTCTCAGTTTCTGTCCACTCTCTCAGTTTCCGTCCCACTCTCTCAGTTTTCTGTCCCACTCTCTCTGTTTCTGTCCCACTCTCTCAGTTCTGTCCCACTCTCTCTGTCCCACTCTCTCAGTTTCTGTCCCACTCTCTCTGTTTCTGTCCCACTCTCTCAGTATCTGTCCCACTCTCTCTCTGTCCCACTCTCTCAGTATCTGTCCCACTCTCTCTGTCCCACTCTCTCAGTTTCTGTCCCACTCTCTCAGTATCTGTCCCTCTCTCTGTCCCACTCTCTCAGTTTCTGTCCCACTCTCTCATCTGTTTCTGTCCCACTCTCAGTTTCTGTCCCCTCTCTCAGTTTCTGTCCTACTCTCTCTGTCCCACTTTCTCTGTTTCTGTCCTCTCTGTTTCTGTCCCACTCTCTCAGTTTCTGTCCACTCTCTCTGTCCCACTCTCTCAGTTTCTGTCCTACTCTCTCTGTCCCCTCTCTCTGTTTCTGTCCCACTCTCTCAGTTTCTGTCCCACTCTCTCTGTTTCTGTCCCACTCTCTCAGTTTCTGTCCCACTCTCTCAGTTTCTGTCCCACTCTCTCTCTTTCTGTCCCACTCTCAGTTTCTGTCCCACTCTCTCTCTGTCCCACTCTCTCAGTTTCTGTCCCACTCTCTCTGTTTCTGTCCCACTCTCTCAGTATCTGTCCCTCTCTCTGTTTCTGTCCCACTCTCTCAGTTTCTGTCCACTCTCTCTGTTTCTGTCCCACTCTCTCAGTTTCTGTCCCACTCTCTCTGTTTCTGTCCCATCCTCTCTCTGTCCCACTCTCTCAGTTTCTGTCCCACTCTCTCAGTTTCTGTCCCTCTCTCTCTCTCTGTTTCTGTCCCACTCTCTCAGTTTCTGTCCACTCTCTC
The DNA here is from genome assembly GCF_021184085.1 of Oncorhynchus gorbuscha. NCBI lineage: Eukaryota > Metazoa > Chordata > Actinopteri > Salmoniformes > Salmonidae > Oncorhynchus > Oncorhynchus gorbuscha. The sequence goes on along the minus strand of NW_025749820.1, from coordinate 15,731 downwards.
AGTTTCTTTCTCTCAGTTTCTGTCCCACTCTCTCAGTTTCTGTTCTCTCCAGTATCCCACTCTCTCAGTTTCTGTATCTGTCCCACTCTCTCTGTCCCACTCTCTCAGTTTCTGTCCCACTCTCTCAGTATCTGTCCACTCTCTCTGTCCCACTCTCTCTGTTTCTGTCCCACTCTCTCAGTTTCTGCTCCACTCTCTCAGTTTCTGTCCCAGTTCTCTCTCTTTCTGTCCCACTCTCTCAGTTTCTGTCCCACTCTCTCTCTGTCCCCTCTCTCAGTTTCTGTCCCTCTCTCTCTGTTTCTGTCCCACTCTCTCTGTTTCTGTCCCACTCTCTCAGTATCTGTCCCCTCTCTCTGTTTCTGTACCACTCTCTCAGTATCTGTCCCACTCTCTCTGTTTCCCACTCTCTCAGTTTCTGTCCCACTCTCTCAGTTTCTGTCCCCTCTCTCAGTTTCTGTCCCACTTTCTCTGTCCCACTCTCTCAGTTTCTGTCCCACTCTCTCAGTTTCTGTCCCTCTCTCTGTCCCACTCTCTCAGTTTCTGTCCCACTCTCTCAGTTTCTGTCCCACTCTCTCAGTATCTGTCCCCTCTCTCTGTCCCACTCTCTCTGTTTCTGTCCCACTCTCTCAGTATCTGTCCCACTCTCTCAGTTTCTGTCCCACTCTCTCAGTATCTGTCCCACTCTCTCAGTTTCCGTCCCACTCTCTCAGTATCTGTCCCACTCTCTCTCTCTCTGTTTCTGTCCCACTCTCTCAGTATCTGTCCCACTCTCTCTGTCCCACTCTCTCAGTTTCTGTCCCCTCTCTCTGTTTCTGTCCCACTCTCTCAGTATCTGTCCCACTCTCTCTGTCCCACTCTCTCAGTATCTGTCCCACTCTCTCTCTGTCCCACTCTCTCAGTTTCTGTCCCACTCTCTCAGTATCTGTCCACTCTCTCTGTCCCACTCTCTCAGTTTCTGTCCCACTCTCTCAGTATCTGTCCCACTCTCTCTGTCCCACTCTCTCAGTTTCTGTCCCACTCTCTCAGTTTCTGTCCTACTCTCTCTGTCCCACTTTCTCTGTTTCTGTCCCCTCTCTCTGTTTCTGTCCCACTCTCTCAGTTTCTGTCCTACTCTCTCTGTCTCAGTTTCTCTCTCAGTTTCTGTCCCCTCTCTCTGTTTCTGTCCCACTCTCTCAGTTTCTGTCCCACTCTCTCTCTGTTTCTGTCCCACTCTCTCTGTTTCTGTCCCACTCTCTCAGTTTCTGTCCCACTCTCTCAGTTTCTGTCCCACTCTCTCAGTATCTGTCCCCTCTCTCTGTCCCACTCTCTCTGTCCCACTCTCTCAGTTTCTGTCCCACTCTCTCTCTGTTTCTGTCCACTCTCTCAGTATCTGTCCCACTCTCTCTGTCCCACTCTCTCAGTTTCTGTCCCCTCTCTCTGTTTCTGTCCCACTCTCTCAGTATCTGTCCCTCTCTCTGTCCCTCTCTCAGTATCTGTCCCACTCTCTCTGTCCCTCTCTCAGTTTCTGTCCCTCTCTCTCAGTTTCTGTCCTACTCTCTCTGTCCCACTTTCTCTGTTTCTGTCCCTCTCTCTCTGTTTCTGTCCCACTCTCTCAGTTTCTGTCCCACTCTCTCAGTTTCTGTCTCTCAGTTTCTGTCCCACTCTCTCAGTTTCTGTCCCACTCTCTCAGTTTCTGTCCTACTCTCTGTCCCACTTTCTCTGTTTCTGTCCCACTCTCTCTGTTTCTGTCCCACTCTCTCAGTTTCTGTCCCACTCTCTCAGTTTCTGTCCCTCTCTCAGTTTCTGTCCACTCTCTCAGTTTCTGTCACTCTCTCTGTCCCACTTTCTCTGTTTCTGTCCCACTCTCTCTGTTTCTGTCCCACTCTCTCAGTTTCTGTCCCACTCTCTCAGTTTCTGTCCCACTCTCTCAGTTTCTGTCCCACTCTCTCAGTTTCTGTCCCACTCTCTCAGTTTCTGTCCCACTCTCTCAGTTTCTGTCCCACTCTCTCAGTTTCTGTCCTACTCTCTCTGTCCCACTCTCTCAGTTTCTGTCCCACTCTCTCAGTTTCTGTCCTACTCTCTCTGTCCCACTTTCTCTGTTTCTGTCCCACTCTCTCAGTTTCTGTCTCAGTTTCTCTCTCTGTTTCCCACTCTCTCAGTTTCTGTCCCACTCTCTCAGTTTCTGTCCTACTCTCTCTGTCCACTTTCTCTGTTTCTGTCCCACTCTCTCTGTTTCACTCTCTCTGTTTCTGTCCCACTCTCTCAGTTTCTGTCCCACTCTCTCAGTTTCTGTCCCACTCTCTCAGTTTCTGTCCCACTCTCTCAGTTTCTGTCCCACTCTCTCAGTTTCTGTCCTACTCTCTCTGTCCCACTCTCTCAGTATCAGTTTCTCTGTCCCACTCTCTCAGTTTCTGTCCCCTCTCTCAGTATCTGTCCCACTCTCAGTTTCTGTCCCACTCTCTCTGTTTCTGTCCCACTCTCTCAGTTTCTGTCCACTCTCTCAGTTTCTGTCCCACTCTCTCTCAGTTTCTGTCCCACTCTCCCAGTTTCTGTCCCACTCTCTCTGTTACTGTCCCTCTCTCAGTTTCTGTCCCACTCTCTCTGTTTCTGTCCCACTCTCTCAGTATCTGTTTCTGTCCCACTCTCTCAGTTTCTGTCCCACTCTCTCTGTTTCTGTCCCACTCTCTCAGTATCTGTCCCCTCTCTCTGTCCCACTCTCTCAGTTTCTGTCCCACTCTCTCAGTTTCTGTCCCACTCTCTCAGTTTCTGTCCATCTTTCTCTGTCCCACTCTCTCAGTTTCTGTCCCACTCTCTCAGTTTCTGTCCCACTCTCTCTGTCCCACTCTCTCAGTTTCTGTCCCACTCTCTCAGTTTCTGTCCCACTCTCTCAGTATCTGTCCACTCTCTCTGTCCCACTCTCTCTGTTTCTGTCCCACTCTCTCAGTATCTGTCCCACTCTCTCAGTTTCTGTCCCACTCTCTCAGTATCTGTCCCACTCTCTCAGTTCTGTCCACTCTCTCCTCTCTGTCCCACTCTCTCAGTTTCTGTCCACTCTCTCTGTTTCTGTCCCACTCTCTCAGTATCTGTCCCACTCTCTCTGTCCCACTCTCTCAGTTCTGTTTCTCAGTTTCCCACTCTCTCTGTCCCTCTCTGTTTCTGTCCCACTCTCTCAGTATCTGTCCCACTCTCTCAGTTTCTGTCCCACTCTCTCAGTATCTGTCCCACTCTCTCTGTTTCTGTCCCACTCTCTCAGTATCTGTCCCTCTCCTCTGTCCCACTCTCTCAGTTTCTGTCCCCTCTCTCTGTTTCTGTCCCACTCTCTCAGTATCTGTCCCACTCTCTCTGTCCCACTCTCTCAGTATCTGTTCTCTGTCCCACTCTCTCAGTTTCTGTCCCACTCTCTCAGTATCTGTCCCACTCTCTCTGTCCCACTCTCTCAGTTTCTGTCCCACTCTCTCAGTATCTGTCCCACTCTCTCTGTCCCACTCTCTCAGTTTCTGTCCCACTCTCTCAGTTTCTGTTTCTGTCCCACTTTCTCTGTTTCTGTTCTCTGTTTCTGTCCCACTCTCTCAGTTTCTGTCCTACTCTCTCTGTCTCCACTCTCTCAGTTTCTGTCCTACTCTCTCTGTCCCACTCTCTCTGTTTCTGTCCCACTCTCTCAGTTTCTGTCCCACTCTCTCTGTTTCTGTCCCACTCTCTCAGTTTCTGTCTCTCTCAGTTTCTGTCCCACTCTCTCAGTTTCTGTCCCACTCTCTCAGTATCTGTCCCACTCTCTCTGTCCCACTCTCTCTGTCCCACTCTCTCAGTTTCTGTCCCACTCTCTCTGTTTCTGTCCCACTCTCTCAGTATCTGTCCCACTCTCTCTGTCCCACTCTCTCAGTTTCTGTCCCACTCTCTCTGTTTCTGTCCCACTCTCTCAGTATCTGTCCCACTCTCTCTGTCCCACTCTCTCAGTATCTGTCCCACTCTCTCTGTCCCACTCTCTCAGTTTCTGTCCCACTCTCTCAGTTTCTGTCCTACTCTCTCTGTCCCACTTTCTCTGTTTCTGTCCCACTCTCTCTGTTTCTGTCCCACTCTCTCAGTTTCTGTCCCACTCTCTCAGTTTCTGTCCCACTCTCTCAGTTTCTGTCCCACTCTCTCAGTTTCTGTCCCACTCTCTCAGTTTCTGTCCTCTCTCTGTCCCACTTTCTCTGTTTCTGTCCCACTCTCTCTGTTTCTGTCCCACTCTCTCAGTTTCTGTCCCACTCTCTCAGTTTCTGTCCCACTCTCTCAGTTTCTGTCCCACTCTCTCAGTTTCTGTCGTACTCTCTCTGTCCCACTTTCTCTGTTTCTGTCCCACTCTCTCTGTTTCTGTCCCACTCTCTCAGTTTCTGTCCCACTCTCTCAGTTTCTGTCCCACTCTCTCAGTTTCTGTCCCACTCTCTCAGTTTCTGTCCCACTCTCTCAGTTTCTGTCCCACTCTCTCAGTTTCTGTCCCACTCTCTCAGTTTCTGTCCTACTCTCTCTGTCCCACTCTCTCAGTTTCTGTCCCACTCTCTCAGTTTCTGTCCTACTCTCTCTGTCCCACTTTCTCTGTTTCTGTCCCACTCTCTCAGTTTCTGTCCTACTCTCTCTGTCCCACTCTCTCAGTTTCTGTCCCACTCTCTCAGTTTCTGTCCTACTCTCTCTGTCCCACTTTCTCTGTTTCTGTCCCACTCTCTCTGTTTCTGTCCCCTCTCTCTGTTTCTGTCCCCTCTCTCCAGTTTCTGTCCCACTCTCTCAGTTTCTGTCCCACTCTCTCAGTTTCTGTCCCACTCTCTCAGTTTCTGTCCCCACTCTCTCAGTTTCTGTCCCACTCTCTCAGTTTCTGTCCTACTCTCTCTGTCCCACTCTCTCAGTATCTTTCCCACTCTCTCTGTCCCACTCTCCCAGTTTCTGTCCCACTCTCTCAGTATCTGTCCCACTCTCTCTGTCCCACTCTCTCTGTTTCTGTCCCACTCTCTCAGTTTCTGCTCCACTCTCTCAGTTTCTGTCCCACTCTCTCTCTTTCTGTCCCACTCTCCCAGTTTCTGTCCCACTCTCTCTGTTACTGTCCCACTCTCTCAGTTTCTGTCCCACTCTCTCTGTTTCTGTCCCACTCTCTCTGTTTCTGTCCCACTCTCTCAGTATCTGTCCCACTCTCTCTGTTTCTGTACCACTCTCTCAGTATCTGTCCCACTCTCTCTGTCCCACTCTCTCAGTTTCTGTCCCACTCTCTCAGTTTCTGTCCCACTCTCTCAGTTTCTGTCCCACTTTCTCTGTCCCACTCTCTCAGTTTCTGTCCCACTCTCTCAGTTTCTGTCCCACTCTCTCTGTCCCACTCTCTCAGTTTCTGTCCCACTCTCTCAGTTTCTGTCCCACTCTCTCAGTATCTGTCCCACTCTCTGTCCCACTCTCTCTGTTTCTGTCCACTCTCTCAGTATCTGTCCCACTCTCTCAGTTTCTGTCCCCTCTCTCCAGTATCTGTCCCACTCTCTCAGTTTCCGTCCCACTCTCTCAGTATCTGTCCCACTCTCTCTGTTTCTGTCCCCTCTCTCAGTATCTGTCCACTCTCTCTGTCCCACTCTCTCAGTTTCTGTCCCACTCTCTCTGTTTCTGTCCCACTCTCTCAGTATCTGTCCCACTCTCTCAGTTTCCGTCCCACTCTCTCAGTATCTGTCCCACTCTCTCTGTTTCTGTCCCACTCTCTCAGTATCTGTCCCACTCTCTCTGTCCCACTCTCTCAGTTTCTGTCCCACTCTCTCTGTTTCTGTCCCACTCTCTCAGTATCTGTCCCACTCTCTCTGTCCCACTCTCTCAGTATCTGTCCCACTCTCTCTGTCCCACTCTCTCAGTTTCTGTCCCACTCTCTCAGTATCTGTCCCACTCTCTCTGTCCCACTCTCTCAGTTTCTGTCCCACTCTCTCAGTATCTGTCCCACTCTCTCTGTCCCACTCTCTCAGTTTCTGTCCCACTCTCTCAGTTTCTGTCCCACTCTCTCAGTTTCTGTCCTGTCCCTTTCTCTGTTTCTGTCCCACTCTCTCTGTTTCTGTCCCACTCTCTCAGTTTCTGTCCTACTCTCTCTGTCCCACTCTCTCAGTTTCTGTCCTACTCTCTCTGTCCCACTCTCTCTGTTTCTGTCCCACTCTCTCAGTTTCTGTCCCACTCTCTCTGTTTCTGTCCCACTCTCTCAGTTTCTGTCCCACTCTCTCAGTTTCTGTCCCACTCTCTCAGTTTCTGTCCCACTCTCTCAGTATCTGTCCCACTCTCTCTGTCCCACTCTCTCTGTCCCACTCTCTCAGTTTCTGTCCCACTCTCTCTGTTTCTGTCCCACTCTCTCAGTATCTGTCCCACTCTCTCTGTCCCACTCTCTCAGTTTCTGTCCCACTCTCTCTGTTTCTGTCCCACTCTCTCAGTATCTGTCCCACTCTCTCTGTCCCACTCTCTCAGTATCTGTCCCACTCTCTCTGTCCCACTCTCTCAGTTTCTGTCCCACTCTCTCAGTTTCTGTCCTACTCTCTCTGTCCCACTTTCTCTGTTTCTGTCCCACTCTCTCTGTTTCTGTCCCACTCTCTCAGTTTCTGTCCCACTCTCTCAGTTTCTGTCCCACTCTCTCAGTTTCTGTCCCACTCTCTCAGTTTCTGTCCCACTCTCTCAGTTTCTGTCCTACTCTCTCTGTCCCACTTTCTCTGTTTCTGTCCCACTCTCTCTGTTTCTGTCCCACTCTCTCAGTTTCTGTCCCACTCTCTCAGTTTCTGTCCCACTCTCTCAGTTTCTGTCCCACTCTCTCAGTTTCTGTCGTACTCTCTGTCCCACTTTCTCTGTTTCTGTCCCACTCTCTCTGTTTCTGTCCCACTCTCTCAGTTTCTGTCCCACTCTCTCAGTTTCTGTCCCACTCTCTCAGTTTCTGTCCCACTCTCTCAGTTTCTGTCCCACTCTCTCAGTTTCTGTCCCACTCTCTCAGTTTCTGTCCCACTCTCTCAGTTTCTGTCCTACTCTCTCTGTCCCACTCTCTCAGTTTCTGTCCCACTCTCTCAGTTTCTGTCCTACTCTCTCTGTCCCACTTTCTCTGTTTCTGTCCCACTCTCTCAGTTTCTGTCCTACTCTCTCTATCCCACTCTCTCAGTTTCTGTCCCACTCTCTCAGTTTCTGTCCTACTCTCTCTGTCCCACTTTCTCTGTTTCTGTCCCACTCTCTCTGTTTCTGTCCCACTCTCTCTGTTTCTGTCCCACTCTCTCAGTTTCTGTCCCACTCTCTCAGTTTCTGTCCCACTCTCTCAGTTTCTGTCCCACTCTCTCAGTTTCTGTCCCCACTCTCTCAGTTTCTGTCCCACTCTCTCAGTTTCTGTCCTACTCTCTCTGTCCCACTCTCTCAGTATCTTTCCCACTCTCTCTGTCCCACTCTCCCAGTTTCTGTCCCACTCTCTCAGTATCTGTCCCACTCTCTCTGTCCCACTCTCTCTGTTTCTGTCCCACTCTCTCAGTTTCTGCTCCACTCTCTCAGTTTCTGTCCCACTCTCTCTCTTTCTGTCCCACTCTCCCAGTTTCTGTCCCACTCTCTCTGTTACTGTCCCACTCTCTCAGTTTCTGTCCCACTCTCTCTGTTTCTGTCCCACTCTCTCTGTTTCTGTCCCACTCTCTCAGTATCTGTCCCACTCTCTCTGTTTCTGTACCACTCTCTCAGTATCTGTCCCACTCTCTCTGTCCCACTCTCAGTTTCTGTCCACTCTCTCAGTTTCTGTCCCACTCTCTCAGTTTCTGTCCCACTTTCTCTGTCCCACTCTCTCAGTTTCTGTCCCACTCTCTCAGTTTCTGTCCCACTCTCTCTGTCCCACTCTCTCAGTTTCTGTCCCACTCTCTCAGTTTCTGTCCCACTCTCTCAGTATCTGTCCCACTCTCTCTGTCCCACTCTCTCTGTTTCTGTCCCACTCTCTCAGTATCTGTCCCACTCTCTCAGTTTCTGTCCCACTCTCTCAGTATCTGTCCCACTCTCTCAGTTTCCGTCCCACTCTCTCAGTATCTGTCCCACTCTCTCTGTTTCTGTCCCACTCTCTCAGTATCTGTCCCACTCTCTCTGTCCCACTCTCTCAGTTTCTGTCCCACTCTCTCTGTTTCTGTCCCACTCTCTCAGTATCTGTCCCACTCTCTCAGTTTCCGTCCCACTCTCTCAGTATCTGTCCCACTCTCTCTGTTTCTGTCCCACTCTCTCAGTATCTGTCCCACTCTCTCTGTCCCACTCTCTCAGTTTCTGTCCCACTCTCTCTGTTTCTGTCCCACTCTCTCAGTATCTGTCCCACTCTCTCTGTCCCACTCTCTCAGTATCTGTCCCACTCTCTCTGTCCCACTCTCTCAGTTTCTGTCCCACTCTCTCAGTATCTGTCCCACTCTCTCTGTCCCACTCTCTCAGTTTCTGTCCCACTCTCTCAGTATCTGTCCCACTCTCTCTGTCCCACTCTCTCAGTTTCTGTCCCACTCTCTCAGTTTCTGTCCTACTCTCTCTGTCCCACTTTCTCTGTTTCTGTCCCACTCTCTCTGTTTCTGTCCCACTCTCTCAGTTTCTGTCCTACTCTCTCTGTCCCACTCTCTCAGTTTCTGTCCTACTCTCTCTGTCCCACTCTCTCTGTTTCTGTCCCACTCTCTCAGTTTCTGTCCCACTCTCTCTGTTTCTGTCCCACTCTCTCAGTTTCTGTCCCACTCTCTCAGTTTCTGTCCCACTCTCTCAGTTTCTGTCCCACTCTCTTAGTATCTGTCCCACTCTCTCTGTCCCACTCTCTCTTTCCCACTCTCTCAGTTTCTGTCCCACTCTCTCTGTTTCTGTCCCACTCTCTCAGTATCTGTCCCACTCTCTCTGTCCCACTCTCTCAGTTTCTGTCCCACTCTCTCTGTTTCTGTCCCACTCTCTCAGTATCTGTCCCACTCTCTCTGTCCCACTCTCTCAGTATCTGTCCCACTCTCTCTGTCCCACTCTCTCAGTTTCTGTCCCACTCTCTCAGTTTCTGTCCTACTCTCTCTGTCCCACTTTCTCTGTTTCTGTCCCACTCTCTCTGTTTCTGTCCCACTCTCTCAGTTTCTGTCCCACTCTCTCAGTTTCTGTCCCACTCTCTCAGTTTCTGTCCCACTCTCTCAGTTTCTGTCCCACTCTCTCAGTTTCTGTCCTACTCTCTCTGTCCCACTTTCTCTGTTTCTGTCCCACTCTCTCTGTTTCTGTCCCACTCTCTCAGTTTCTGTCCCACTCTCTCAGTTTCTGTCCCACTCTCTCAGTTTCTGTCCCACTCTCTCAGTTTCTGTCGTACTCTCTCTGTCCCACTTTCTCTGTTTCTGTCCCACTCTCTCTGTTTCTGTCCCACTCTCTCAGTTTCTGTCCCACTCTCTCAGTTTCTGTCCCACTCTCTCAGTTTCTGTCCCACTCTCTCAGTTTCTGTCCCACTCTCTCAGTTTCTGTCCCACTCTCTCAGTTTCTGTCCTACTCTCTCTGTCCCACTCTCTCAGTTTCTGTCCCACTCTCTCAGTTTCTGTCCTACTCTCTCTGTCCCACTTTCTCTGTTTCTGTCCCACTCTCTCAGTTTCTGTCCTACTCTCTCTGTCCCACTCTCTCAGTTTCTGTCCCACTCTCTCAGTTTCTGTCCTACTCTCTCTGTCCCACTTTCTCTGTTTCTGTCCCACTCTCTCTGTTTCTGTCCCACTCTCTCTGTTTCTGTCCCACTCTCTCAGTTTCTGTCCCACTCTCTCAGTTTCTGTCCCACTCTCTCAGTTTCTGTCCCACTCTCTCAGTTTCTGTCCCCACTCTCTCAGTTTCTGTCCCACTCTCTCAGTTTCTGTCCTACTCTCTCTGTCCCACTCTCTCAGTATCTTTCCCACTCTCTCTGTCCCACTCTCCCAGTTTCTGTCCCACTCTCTCAGTATCTGTCCCACTCTCTCTGTCCCACTCTCTCTGTTTCTGTCCCACTCTCTCAGTTTCTGCTCCACTCTCTCAGTTTCTGTCCCACTCTCTCTCTTTCTGTCCCACTCTCCCAGTTTCTGTCCCACTCTCTCTGTTACTGTCCCACTCTCTCAGTTTCTGTCCCACTCTCTCTGTTTCTGTCCCACTCTCTCTGTTTCTGTCCCACTCTCTCAGTATCTGTCCCACTCTCTCTGTTTCTGTACCACTCTCTCAGTATCTGTCCCACTCTCTCTGTCCCACTCTCTCAGTTTCTGTCCCACTCTCTCAGTTTCTGTCCCACTCTCTCAGTTTCTGTCCCACTTTCTCTGTCCCACTCTCTGTTTCTGTCCCACTCTCTCAGTTTCTGTCCCACTCTCTCTGTCCCACTCTCTCAGTTTCTGTCCCACTCTCTCAGTTTCTGTCCCACTCTCTCAGTATCTGTCCCACTCTCTCTGTCCCACTCTCTCTGTTTCTGTCCCACTCTCTCAGTATCTGTCCCACTCTCTCAGTTTCTGTCCCACTCTCTCAGTATCTGTCCCACTCTCTCAGTTTCCGTCCCACTCTCTCAGTATCTGTCCCACTCTCTCTGTTTCTGTCCCACTCTCTCAGTATCTGTCCCACTCTCTCTGTCCCACTCTCTCAGTTTCTGTCCCACTCTCTCTGTTTCTGTCCCACTCTCTCAGTATCTGTCCCACTCTCTCTGTCCCACTCTCTCAGTATCTGTCCCACTCTCTCTGTCCCACTCTCTCAGTTTCTGTCCCACTCTCTCAGTATCTGTCCCACTCTCTCTGTCCCACTCTCTCAGTTTCTGTCCCACTCTCACTGTTTCTGTCCCACTCTCTCAGTTTCTGTCCCACTCTCACTGTTTCTGTCCCACTCTCTCAGTTTCTGTCCCACTCTCTCAGTTTCTGTCCCACTCTCTCAGTTTCTGTCCCACTCTCTCAGTATCTGTCCCACTCTCTCTGTCCCACTCTCTCAGTATCTGTCCCACTCTCTCTGTCCCACTCTCTCAGTTTCTGTCCCACTCTCTCAGTATCTGTCCCACTCTCTCTGTCCCACTCTCTCAGTTTCTGTCCCACTCTCACTGTTTCTGTCCCACTCTCTCTGTTTCTGTCCCACTCTCACTGTTTCTGTCCCACTCTCTCAGTTTCTGTCCCACTCTCTTCAGTTTCTGTCCCACTCTCTCTGTTTCTTTCCCACTCTCACTGTTTCTGTCCCACTCTCTCAGTTTCTGTCCCACTCTCTCAGTTTCTGTCCCACTCTCTCAGTTTCTGTCCCACTCTCTCAGTATCTGTCCCACTCTCTCTGTCCCACTCTCTCAGTATCTGTCCCACTCTCTCTGTCCCACTCTCTCAGTTTCTGTCCCACTCTCTCAGTATCTGTCCCACTCTCTCTGTCCCACTCTCTCAGTTTCTGTCCCACTCTCTCAGTATCTGTCCCACTCTCTCTGTCCCACTCTCTCAGTTTCTGTCCCACTCTCTCAGTATCTGTCCCACTCTCTCTGTCCCACTCTCACTGTTTCTGTCCCACTCTCTCTGTTTCTGTCCCACTCTCACTGTTTCTGTCCCACTCTCTCTCCCTCTCTCGTTATTTCTTTCTCTCACCATCCATTCTCCTAATTCCCACATGCTGAGTGCATTTGCATTTTCTTCAGATTAACATGAATTTATTGAATGATACATATATATTGTCCATGTTTCATGAGGTTTTTATAACAGCTGAAATCCTACTGGTGATGTGAGGGGAAGGAGAAAATATGAGTTACTGTCCGAAAAGTATTTACAAAAGGAAACATGACATTTATATAAGTATTCAGACCCTTTACTCAGTACTTTGTTGAAGTACCTTTGGCAGCGATTACGGCCTCGAGTTTTCCTGGGTATGAGTCCGGGATCTGGTTGGACCACTCAAGAATATTCAGAGACTTGTCCTGAAGCCACTCTTGCATTGTCTTGGCTGTGTGCTTAGGGCCGTTGTCCTGATGGAAGGTGAACCTTCGCCCCAGTCAGATCCTGAGCAGGTTTTCATCAATAATCTCTCTGTACTCCGCTCCGTTCATGTTTCCCTCGATCCTGACTAGTCTCCCAGTCCCTGCCGCTGAAAAACGTCCCCACACCTTGATGCTGCCACCACCATGCTTCACCATAGGGATGGTCCCAGGTGTCCTCCAGACATGACGCTTGGCATTCAGGCCAAAGAGTTCAAACTTGGTTTAATCAGACCACAGAATCTTGTTTCTCATGGCTTGAGAATACTTTAGGTGCTTTAGGTGAATACTTTAGGTACTTTAAGAGTCTTGGTGATTCCAAACTTCTTCCATTTAAGAATTGTTATTATTATTTTTTATTTCACCTTTATTTAACCAGGTAGGCTAGTTGAGAACACCTTTATTTAACCAGGTAGGCTAGTTGAGAACACCTTTATTTAACCAGGTAGGCTAGTTGAGAACACCTTTATTTAACCAGGTAGGCTAGTTGAGAACACCTTTATTTAACCAGGTAGGCTAGTTGAGAACACCTTTATTTAACCAGGTAGGCTAGTTGAGAACACCTTTATTTAACCAGGTAGGCTAGTTGAGAACACCTTTATTTAACCAGGTAGGCTAGTTGAGAACACCTTTATTTAACCAGGTAGGCTAGTTGAGAACACCTTTATTTAACCAGGTAGGCTAGTTGAGAACACCTTTATTTAACCAGGTAGGCTAGTTGAGAACAAGTTCTCATTTGCAACTGCGACCTGGCCAAGATAAAGCATAGCAGTGTGTACAGACAACACAGAGTTACACATGGAGTAAACAATTAACAAGTCAATAACACAGAGAAAAAAAGGGGAGTCTATATACAATGTGTGCAAAAGGCATGAGGAGGTAGGCGAATAATTACAATTTTGCAGATTAACACTGGAGTGATAAATGATCAGATGGTCATGTACAGGTAGAGATACTGGTGTGCAAAATAGCAGAAAAGTAAATCAATATAAACAGTATGGGCATAAGCTAGGTAGATTGGATGGGCTATTTACAGATGGACTATGTACAGCTGCAGCGATCGGGTCGGGAACCAACCAACCGTTCGCAGGCAGCGAACGGTTGAAAAGCATGCACACAATCCTGTCTCTGAGCTCTACGGACAATTCCTTTAACCACATGGTTTGGTTTTTGCTCTATCATGTACTGACAACTCTGGGACCTTATATAGACAGGTGTGTTATATAGACAGGTGTGTTATATAGACAGGTGTGTTATATAGACAGGTGTGTGCCCTTTCCAAATCATGTCCAATCATTTGAATTTATCACAGGTGGACTCCAATCAAGTTGTAGAAACATCTCAAGGATG
>NW_025749819.1:0-22382 GCF_021184085.1 Oncorhynchus gorbuscha | reverse complement strand
GTTTGGCGATGAGTATGTAGCGAGGGCCAGCCAACGAGAGCGTACAGGTCGCAATGGTGGGTAGTATATGGGGCTTTGGTGACAAAACATATTGCACTGTGATAGACTGCATCCAATTTGTTGAGTAGGATATTGGAGGCTATTTTGTAAATGACATCGCCAAAGTCGAGGATTGGTAGGATGGTCAGCTTAGAGCTCCGGCTTAGAGCTATGGCCTATGGTTTAGAGATTCTGCATAAAACTATGGATTAGAGCTATGGCGTAGAGATTTGACGTATAGCTATGGCTTAGAGCTATGGCTTAGAGCTCCAGTTTAGCACTATGGCCTATGGCTTAGAGATTCAGCTTAGAACTATGGCTTAGAGCTATGGTTTAGAGCTCTGGCTTAGAACTATGGCTTAGAGCTTCGGCTTAGAGTTATGGCCTATGGCTAGGAGCTCCGGCTTAGAGCTATGGCCTATGGCTTAGAGATTCAGCATAGAACTATGGCTTAGAGCTATGGCGTAGAGCCCTGGCTTAGAGGTCAGGCTTAGAGCTTCGGTTTAGAGCTTCAGTTTAGAGATATGGCCTAGACTTAGAGCTATGGCTTAGAGATCCAGCTTAGAGCTATGGCCTAGACTTAGAGCTATGGCTTAGAGCTTATGCATATGGAACAACAGACAGCAAATATTGACTTATCGCGGAAAACAAGCTGACACATAACGGCCTCATGGGGAAAGAAAGTGAGACCACAAAAACAAGTGCATCACAAAGACACATCATGACTTACACAGGAACCAAACCAGAGCTGGTGACGCCTCGGGGACCAGCAGAGGCCTTTCATTCACAGCATCAGAATGTTCACAGCGTACACATTTAAACACAAGCCCTGATCAAAAGGAATGCACTGTACAGGGAATAGGAGGTCATTTGGGACTCAGACGTAGTACCTGCAGATCACACAAGAACCTTCTAATGATTGAATAGCCATTATTTTTAAACCAAGCCAGGCAATTTAATAAATCAACGAATGTCCCTCTCCCATTCATGGTATATTTTTTAATAAACCGAGACTGTCTGAGTAAGAGCTTCCACAACTGCCCTGCTTTGACATCGGTTATGATCATTAGGGAACTAAGCAGTGGAAAACATTTTAAAAAGTTTTTACAACGGAAATCAAAAATGTGCATTTCTTGTAGTCCAGGTAGTCCCTCCTCGTTTAGCCCCCTTTTCGTCCATTAGGTGCCCAATGAACACGACCCAGGACTGTACCGAACATATGGCTATCGAGAAACCGGTTCCAACTGCTCGGCTCCATGCGGGCAGGTGGAAAAAGTGAGCGATGAGGGAACAAAGCACTCAGCAGCTGGGTGATGGACTGTGCTCTGACGTCTCTCCATCAAGCAAATGGTTTATGTAACATGAGAATGTAGAATCCAGGGAGAGGGGCTCTTTATTTTATGTAACATGAGAATGTAGAATCCAAGGAGAGGGGCTCTTTATTTTATGTAACATGAGAATGTAGAATCCAGGAGAGGGGCTCTTTATTTTATGTAACATGAGAATGTAGAATCCAAGGAGAGGGGCTCTTTATTTTATGTAACATGAGAATGTAGAATCCAGGGAGAGGGGCTCTTTATTTTATGTAACATGAGAATGTAGAATCCAAGGAGAGGGGCTCTTTATTTTATGTAACATGAGAATGTAGAATCCAGGGAGAGGGGCTCTTTATTTTATGTAACATGAGAATGTAGAATCCAAGGAGAGGGGCTCTTTATTTTATGTAACATGAGAGCATACGCCAATTACAATCCAAGGAGAGGGGCTCTTTATTTTATGTAACATGAGAGCATACGCCAATTACAATCCAAGGAGAGGGGCTCTTTATTTTATGTAACATGAGAGCATACGCCAATTACAATCCAAGGAGAGGGGCTCTTTTATATTTTCTCTTTCATTATTGGCACTGGAGATGCTGAGTAAATGTTTGCCTTTGATGATGTTTATAATGGGCCTATCATCTCTCTCTGGTTGGCTGATCCACACACAGACACACACACACAGACACACACACAGACACACAGACACACACACACACACACACACACACACACACACACACACACACACACACACACACACACACACACACACACACACACACACACACACACACACACACACACACACATACACAGAGACACACTTAAAGCCAGGTGCTGCACAGTCTGTGTGTTCAAAAACATTAACAGAGACATTGGTCATGAGGGAGAGTACTCTAAGCTTTAAGCATAAAAAGATTATTGAAAATCATTCGAAATAACTGTGTTATTGGTATCAAGTCGTTCAGAATTAGGACAAACTAACATGCTCTTGGGATTCTTTTCTTGGAATAGGGGATTCTGATACATGGATTATTAATACAAGTAGTCCTTTCAACAGTTCATGTTCAGAAATATTATCTCAAAACAAAGTAAAGTAAGTAAGACAGAACGGCCCATAGGACAGAAGCCTATCTCCTGTTTCTGTAGTGTTTGAGGCAACTTACATTTACATTTACATTTAAGTCATTTAGCAGACGCTCTTATCCAGAGCGACTTACAAATTGGTGCATTCACCTTATGACATCCAGTGGGACAGTCACTTAACAATAGTGCATCTAAAACTTAGGGGGGTGGGGTGAGAGGGATTACTTAACCTATCCTAGGTATTCCTTAAAGAGGTGGGGTTTCAGGTGTCTCCGGAAGGTGGTGATTGACTCCGCTGTCCTTGATGTACAAATACATTTCCAAGTATACCTTCTGCATCTGCATTGGGTTTCTGTATAGCACTTTGTGACATCTGCTGATGCAAAAAGGGCTAAATATACTGATTGATTGATTGATTACACCTACAAGTACATCTCCAAGTACACCTACAATTACATCTCCAAGTACACCTACAAGTACATCTTCAAATACACCTACAAGTACGTCTTCAAATACACCTACAAGTACATCTCCAAGTACACCTACAAGTACATCTATAAGTACACCTACAAGTACACCTACAAGTACATCTTCAAATACACCTACAAGTACATCTCCAAGTACACCTACAAGTACACCTACAAGTACATCTATAAGTACACCTACAAGTACATCTATAAGTACACCTACAAGTACACCTCCAAGTACAGCTCCAAGTACAACTCCTGGACAGAACCTCAGAACTACTAAGGCATTACCTTGGGTTTCACAAGTACATTTATCGACTTCCGTGATCTAGATCGCTGGCTGTGCATGGTTTTGTTTCAGCCCAGCACTAGTCAAGGTCTTGACTGCCGTTTACTCAGTGGAAGCAGGCCAGTCATTCAGTGCTGGGCCGGAACAAAAGCCTACAAACACTCTGCAGCTCTCATGGATCAGGGATAGCTGGATTGGCCACTGAATTGGCTTTGTTCCAATATCCACTTTAACATGACCCCTGAATGAAGCCTGGGTATGCGTTCTAATAATGTGAAGCTAGTGTGGACAGCGGAACATAGCCTCCATTCCAGTCCTCAAGGGCAGTAGCATTGTCAGCCGGTTAGCATCCATCCCCTTTAATCAGTGACTTCTTTCACCTTGGGGAAACTTCTGGGAAAATGAGTGTGGAACTTCTGTCATTGTTCTATTGTGTGCCAGGGAAGAAGAGAAACCTACAAGGTTCACTGCGGCCCTGGGGGACTGAAGAGGTTATAAAGATCTGTCAATGTGGACTATAAAACAAGTCTAATGGATGTAGTGGAAGGCAGCTAGTCGAAGCTAGTTTAGACTTGCCCAGTGAGAGACAGTGAGGCTTGCTGGTTGAATAGGAGGACTTATGGTTTTATGGTGTTTTGTTGAGTGGTACTGATGGTGGCTGAGGAGGGATGAGTGCAGAGTGCAGAGTGCTGTTGGGAATGTCCCGTCTTATTGAGTCTTGGTAGATAGGGTAGGTACCGCACATGCTACACACAGATTTCAAAACATCTGTTTGAACCCGAAAATGTTTCACATAAAGCATTGACTACACAGAGAATTTTTGTCGTAAAAAATAAGGGACAATTATCAAAAATTAACACAGGTTACATTTCGATCTGAATGTGCAAATAGTCAGGAATAATTCGCAAGGAAGGTGGATCCTTTTGTATATGAAAGTGGACGAAAAAGAGATTTGGCTCTTGATATACTAAAAGCTCATTTGTTAGATTGTTTTAACTACTCCTTTAGAAATGGTAGTCTGTCAGGTACTCAGCAGGAAGGTCTGATTTCTCTATTGTTAAAACAAGACCCAGATGGCAAATATAAAGACCCAGTCTATCTAAAAAACTGGAGGCCACTTACACTTCAATGTTGTGATGCAAAAATACTAACGAAATGCAGAGCACTCAGAATTAAAAGGGTTTTATCAGGTATTGTTCATCCTGATCAGACAGGTTTTTTACATGAATGATACATTGGAGATAATATACGACAACTACTACTTGGGGCGGCAGGATAGCCTAGTGGTTAGAGCGTTGGAAAGGTTGCAAGTTCAAATCCCTAAGATGACAAGGTACAAATCTGTCCTTCTGCCCCTGAACAGGCAGTTAACCCACTGTTCCTAGGCTGTCATTGAAAATAATAATTTGTTCTTAACTGACTTGTCTAGTTAAATAAAGGTAAAATAAAATACAAAATAATAGAACATCATGAAACATATAAGAAGCCAGGAATGGATTTTATAGCAGATTTTGAAAAGGCATTTGATAAAGTAAGACTGGATTTGATTTATAAATGCTGGATTTTTTTCAATTTCGGTACTTCTCTTATAAAATGGGTAAAAATAATGTATAGCAACCCCAGGTGTAAAATAGTGAATAACGGCTACTTCTCGGAGAGTTTTGTATCTATCTATATAATGAATATGAATTGGGTGGGTTGAGATTACTAAATATAAAATCACTAAACCTCTCTCTGAAGGCTTCACTCATTCAAAAGTTTTATCTGAACCCTAAATAGTTCTCAAGTAGATTACTAAGAAAAGCTCATCCCTAAATAGTTCTCAAGTAGATTACTAAGAAAAGCTCATCCCTAAATGGTTCTCAAGTAGATTACTAAGAAAAGCTCATCCCTAAATGGTTCTCAAGTAGATTACTAAGAAAAGCTCATCCCTAAATGGTTCTCAAGTAGATTACTAAGAAAAGCTCATCCCTAAATGGTTCTCAAGTAGATTACTAAGAAAAGCTCATCCCTAAATGGTTCTCAAGTAGATTACTAAGAAAAGCTCATCCCTAAATGGTTCTCAAGTAGATTACTAAGAAAAGCTCATCCCTAAATGGTTCTCAAGTAGATTACTAAGAAAAGCTCATCCATTGTTTAAAAATGGCCTTTTTGCCTTTGCGCGGATTGCCATGTCTCATTTTTGATTAATTGAAAATTATACTTTTTTTCAAAGTATTTCTCTTTTTCAAACAAGCATTGCAGAGCTGGCTACAATTTCAATTTCATCCCCCTGAAAAGACAGAACAAATAGTACAACAAATATTATGGCTGAACTCAAATGTGCTGGTTGATAAAATACCTGTATTTATGGGAAAGATGTTTGAAAAGGGTATTTTGTTCTTAAATTATATTGTACATTGGGATGGTAGAGTTATGTCCTTCATGGAGTTATCAGAATTGTACGGGAAGGTCTGCTCAATCCAAGAGTACAACCAATTGATTACAGCATTACCCCAAAAATGGAGGAGGCGGATGGCAGCGGGAGGAGGTAGGGAACTGGTCTGTCTGCCCAATATAAAGGATCACAACTGGAGGAGGAATAAAAATAGCATAATTAGGAAAGTATACCAGTTTAATTTGAGAACCAGGATGTTGACAACTGTGCCATACAGATTGCAAAATTGCTGGGAAGAGATTTTTGATGTACCGATTCCATGGTACAGGGTGTATGAGTTGATATATAAAACAACGCAAGATTCAAGACTTCGTGCTTTTCAGCTAAAATTACTATATAGAATTCTTGCCACCAACAAAATGTTGAATATTTGGGGCATAAAATCACCGAAGCTCTGTAGATTTTGTTGTGAGGATACAGAATCAATAGACCATTTATTATGGTATTGCCCTCAGGTAGCCTGTTTCTCGTCTCAGGTTCAGGAATGGCTGAAAATGCATTGATAGCGTTGATCTAAAATTGACTCAAAAATAGTACTATTAGGAGATCTGGAGAGACCGGGTCAGTCAATTACTAATATACTAATACTCTTAGTAAAAGTATTTATCTTCAACTCGCAATCTGTGGATTCTAATTGATTAGATAGATTGAAATTGTACGTTAAACATGACAGCATAGTTGAAAGATATGTGTTGCGTAAAAACCCGAAGTGGGTGGCCAGCAGAGATAGATGGGATGGGCTGAGGGAAGCTGAGTGTTGGTATGTGGAATTGGAGACAAGTGGGAGTAGAGTTGCTGTGTGAGAGATATAATGATGGTTAAAGATAAAGTTGTTGTTTTTTAAAGTCAAAATAAAACATAATAAAAAAGTTTGAATGACATTTGAATGACACTTAGTGTGTCACGCCCTGGTCTTAGTATTTTGTGTTTTCTTTATTATTTTGGTCAGGCCAGGGTGTGACATGGGTTTATTATGTGGTGTGTTTTGTCTTGGGGTTTTAGTAGGTATTGGGATTGTGGCTTAGTAGGGTTATCTAGTAAAGTCTATGGTTGCCTGAAGTGGTTCTCAATCAGAGGCAGGTGATTATCGTTGTCTCTGATTGGGAACCATATTTGGGCAGCCATATTCTTTGAGTGTTTCGTGGGTGATTGTTCCTGTCTCTGTGTTAGTTTGCACCAGCATAGGATGTTTCGGTTTTCATGTTACGTTTTTGTATTGATCATGTTTCATCTTCATTAAAGATGTATCTAAATAACCACGCCGCATTTTGGTCCGATCCTTGCTACACCTCTTCGTCAGAGGAGGAGTTAGAAGAAAACCGTGACAAAGTGGCAGTGTTTTTACAACTAATGCCGGTTTGCCTGAGACTGAGGCCTTGCAGGTGTTTGTACACATGCATATACACACACTCT
Source organism: Oncorhynchus gorbuscha (assembly GCF_021184085.1). Classification (NCBI taxonomy): domain Eukaryota; kingdom Metazoa; phylum Chordata; class Actinopteri; order Salmoniformes; family Salmonidae; genus Oncorhynchus; species Oncorhynchus gorbuscha. Next base: position 15,329 of record NW_025749819.1, on the reverse strand, counting down.
CATTCAAATAAACACATACAAGAACACACACATACATGTAATAGTGCCAGACACGCACACAAACATATACAGTTGGCATTGCTGTTATGATTTTAGTTGTCCTTGATGTCCTTTGTTTTAAATGTATTTTGTTTTAAATGGCATTGTTGTTTGCTGTTTTCTTCTGTCTTTTCCTTTTTTCCCTTCAGTTCATTCTCTTGTTTGTTGGTGCATTGGGGGGTTCTTGGGGGTGGGGAATGGAATTCATTGTATTTTTTTCCCCGGGGGGACTGTGGGAGGGGTCTCGAATGGTTGAGGGACAGCTATTGGGGAACTGTGGGAGGGGTCTCGAATGGTTGAGGGACAGCTATTGGGGAACTGTGGGAGGGGTCTCGAATGGTTGAGGGACAGCTATTGGGGAACTGTGGGAGGGGTCTCGAATGGTTGAGGGACAGCTATTGGGGAACTGTGGGGGGATCTTGGATGGTTCAGGTTCATGTTTTTTGGCCTGGTCAATGCCAAAGGGCAGTGACCCTGAATGGTTCTGTGTCGCTCTGAATGGGAGTCTGTTGGATGACTGGTATGATGAAGTTATTGAGCGGCTTCACTGCAAGTATATTGTATGTTTCGAATATTCAATAAATAATCATGAAATAATACAAAAAAATAATAATAAATAAAAAATCTGTGTGTCCGTAGCCTAATGTTAATTTCCTTAACACAGGTTACATCTGCATGGCTAGGAGGGCATCCTTTGGCCACTCTCGTCAAATATACAACAGGGGAATGAATAACTGAAACACAATCATTCTTGGTGTGGTGGAGATTCGAGCTCGTTCTCGATTTATGCCCACTTGTTTGTTTAAAGCGAGCCGGCGGAGCGAGAAAGAGGGAGAGAGACCGGCCAGCCGACTGGAAACTGAAAATGGCACTGGAGAAGTTGTAATCTCAGGTCTGCTCCTTCTCCGTTTGGCGCCGGTCATTACCTCTGATTTAATTATGTGGCGAGTTTGGTGTTGCGGGCGGATGTGGAAGGCGGCGTGTTCATAAATTCATCAAGCGCCATTGACAGCTTGATGGAGCTCCGGAGCTGACGTAGAAGTAACATGAAATGGATCCCTGAGCTCTCTGGATAATATTTCACAAAAGATGAGTGAAATACGCTGGAGAGGCCTGGTGAACTTGGCGAGAGAGAGAGGGCCCGAGGGGCCGCAAGAGGAGAGTGGAGAAACACAAAGAAGAGCGAGAGAGGGGGAAGAGAAGTCAGAGAAGGAGGGGAGGAGGAGGAGGGGAGGAGAAGTTGGGGAGGAAAAGGACGGACAAAGGGCATAATGTGAATATTTTTTCCCCCAACTCTGTGTCCTGTTTGTAAAGGAGCTTTTCCTTCGTGTAGCCTAGTACGCAGGTCCACTTTCTAACGATAAAGCTTAGGTCGTTTCAGGTTGTAACCTCAGGTGATGTTGAAGTACTCTCTGGCTTTCATTTGTATTTGATTTACTGTGCCTCCTCTTTCACCTCTCCATCATGTGTTATCTGGTTCATTATCAACGGTTGGTGGGTGAGCAGGAAAGAGGACCCTTATTTCAATTACATGCATATTTTTTCCATTGTTTTCTAAGTATTTCCTTAGTCTTGTTTACTGTAGCAGCATTTAGCCAGCGCTACACTAGGTGGTTGGATATTTATTTTACAAGTAGAGTATTTTGGGAGATAAATGATTCTATACACTCAAAATCGATTCGCTCCGGAAGCACAGTTATTTAAAATGGTTCTATCAAACGGTCAGAGGGGTTGGGTTAAATGCAGAAGACACATTTCATTTGAATGCATTCAGTTGTACAACTGACTAGGTATCCCCCTTTCCCTTTTGCTGATATAACTATTTCTATCAATGTCTACCGCAGCTACCATGTCTACCGCAGCTACCATGTCTACCACAGCTACCATGTCTACCGCAGCTACCACAGCTACCATGTCTACCACAGCTACCATGTCTACCACAGCTACCATGTCTACCACAGCTACCATGTCTACCGCAGCTACCATGTCTACCGCAGCTACCATGTCTACCGCAGCTACCACAGCTACTATGTCTACCACAGCTACCATGTCTACCACAGCTACCACAGCTATCATGTCTACCGCAGCTACCATGTCTACCACAGCTACTGCAGCTACCACAGCTACCATGTCTACCGCAGCTACCACAGCTACCATGTCTACCACAGCTAACATGTCTACCGCAGCTACCATGTCTACCGCAGATACCATGTCTACCACAGCTACCATGTCTACCGCAGCTACCACAGCTACCACAGCTACCACAACTACTGTAGCTACTACAGCTACTCCAGATACCACAACTACTGCAGCTACCACAGCTACTGCAGCTACCACAGATACTGCAGCTACTACAACTACTGCAGCTACCACAACTACTGCAGCTACCACAACTACCACAGCTACAATGTCTACCGCAGCTACCACAGCTACCATGTCTACCACAGCTACCATGTCTACCGCAGCTACCATGTCTACCGCAGCTACAATGTCTACCACAGCTACCACAGCTACCATGTCTACCGCAGCTACCATGTCTACCGCAGCTACCATGTCTACCACAGCTACCATGTCTACCGCAGCTACCATGTCTACCACAGCTACCACAGCTACCATGTCTACCGCAGCTACCACAGCTACTGCAGCTACCATGTCTACCACAGCTACCACAACTACTGCAGCTACCACAACTACTGCAGCTACCACAACTACTGTAGCTACCACAACTACTGTAGCTACCACAACTACTGCAGCTACCACAACTACTACAGCTACTACAGCTACTGCAGCTACAATAACTACTGCAGCTACCAGGAGGGGAGGAGAAGGGGAGGAGAAGTTGGGGAGGAAAAGGACGGACAAAGGGCATAATGTGAATATTTTTCCCCCCAACTCTGTGTCCTGTTTGTAAAGGAGCTTTTCCTTAGTGTAGCCTAGTACGCAGGTCCACTTTCTAACGATAAAGCTTAGGTCGTTTCAGGTTGTAACCTCAGGTGATGTTGAAGTACTCTCTGGCTTTCATTTGTATTTGATTTACTGTGCCTCCTCTTTCACCTCTCCATCATGTGTTATCTGGTTCATTATCAACGGTTGGTGGGTGAGCAGGAAAGAGGACCCTTATTTCAATTACATGCATATTTTTCTCCATTGTTTTCTAAGTATTTCCTTAGTCTTGTTTACTGTAGCAGCATTTAGCCAGCACTACACTAGGTGGTTGGATATTTATTTTACAAGTAGAGTATTTTGGGAGATAAATGATTCTATACACTCAAAATCGATTCGCTCCGGAAGCACAGTTATTTAAAATGGTTCTATCAAACGGTCAGAGGGGTTGGGTTAAATGCAGAAGACACATTTCATTTGAATGTATTCAGTTGTACCACTGACTAGGTATCCCCCTTTCCCTTTTGCTGATAGAACTATTTCTATCAAAATAGAGCCAATGTAAAACAAATGAAGCTACCGCAGCTACCATGTCTACCACAGCTACTGCAGCTACCACAGCAACCATGTCTACCACAGATACCATGTCTACCACAGCTACCATGTCTACCGCAGCTACCATGTCTACCACAGCTACCACAGCTACCATGTCTACCATGTCTACTGCAGCTACCACAGCTACCATGTCTACCGCAGCTACCATGTCTACCGCAGCTACCATGTCTACCGCAGCTACCATGTCTACCGCAGCTACCATGTCTACCGCAGCTACCATGTCTACCACAGCTACCATGTCTACCGCAGCTACCACAGCTACCATGTCTACCACAGCTACCATGTCTACCGCAGCTACCACAGCTACCATGTCTACCGCAGCTACCATGTCTACCACAGCTACCATGTCTACCGCAGCTACCACAGCTACTATGTCTACCACAGCTACCATGCCTACCACAGCTACTGCAGCTACCACAGCTACCATGTCTACCGCAGCTACCACAGCTACCATGTCTACCACAGCTAACTTGTCTACCGCAGCTACCATGTCTACCGCAGATACCATGTCTACCACAGCTACCATGTCTACCGCAGATACCATGTCTACCACAGCTACCATGTCTACCGCAGCTACCATGTCTACCGCAGCTACCACAGCTACTGCAGCTACCACAGATACTGCAGCTACTACAACTACTGCAGCTACCACAACTACTGCAGCTACCACAACTACCACAGCTACAATGTCTACCGCAGCTACCACAGCTACCATGTCTACCACAGCTACCATGTCTACCGCAGCTACCATGTCTAGCGCAGCTACCATGTCTACCACAGCTACCATGTCTACCGCAGCTACCATGTCTACCACAGCTACCACAGCTACCATGTCTACGGCAGCTACCACAGCTACTGCAGCTACCATGTCTACCACAGCTACCACAACTACTGCAGCTACCACAACTACTGTAGCTACCACAACTACTGTAGCTACCACAACTACTGCAGCTACCACAACTACTGCAGCTACCACAACTACTACAGCTACTACAGCTACTGCAGCTACAATAACTACTGCAGCTACCACAGCTACCACGTCTACCACAGCTACCATGTCTACCACAGCTACCACAGCTACCATGTCTACCACATCTACCACAGCTACCATGTCTACCGCAGCTCCCACGTCTACGACAGCTACCATGTCTACCACAGCTGCCACAGCTACCATGTCTACCACAGCTACCATGTCTACCACAGCTACCACAACTCATGACTATAAGTGGATTTTACTGAATAAATTCTCAGTCAACCAGACTTGATGGTAACTGCATTGATCACTGAACCCAATCTGCTAACTCATTACACTAAAACGACCCAAGCTCTTTCAATTTGTCAACCGTGAAAGATGGAGAAATCACGTTGCTCGCTCCAAACCCATTACTGTAATAACACAATATTGATGACACCAACAAGGTCTTCTCGCTCTCTGTCAGCTCTCCCATAGCGCACCAGCAGTCAGTTATGCCTAGATAGGTCAGGGTTCCCCAACTGGCAGAAATCAGCTCCAAGTGATTTAAATTTAAGAAATCTGTTCCCAAGTATTCCCACGCATAAAAGAGAGACGTGATCGTATATATTTGTAAGCAAGGTTTGAAACCATTATGTTTTAGTCAAACATATCTGTTTGGGCTTCTTGAGGTCAATTTGCAGTCTACAAATTATTTGTAATTGTGTTCCGGCCCCCCGACCGTCCGCTCAAAAAAAAAAACAGCCACGGCTGTCATGTCCTGACCATAGAAAGCCTTTATTCTCTATGGTAGAGTAGGTCAGGATGTGACTAGGGGGGTTAGTCTAGTTTATATTTTCAATGTGGGTTTCTAGGTTGTTTTTTCTATGTTGGGGTTTTGGTATGATTCCCAATTAGAGGCATCTGGCTACCGTTGTCTCTAATTGGGGATAATACTTTAAGTAGCATTTTTTCCACCTGTGGGTTATGGGATATTGTTTATGTTTGGAGTTTAGTGCACAGGGCACCTACGTAGTCACGGTTTGTTCTTTTATTGTTTTGTTTTGTTTCACTAATAATAAAGTATGTGGAACTCATATCGGATTGCGTCTTGGTCCGACCATTATTACGAACACCGTGACAGCGGCTGAATCTAGTTAATGATCCCTGGGTCTTCTATCAGCCCTGGATCATTGTTGACAGAAAGATAAACGGTTCAAATCCCGCTGCCTTTGACTCTGGACTTGGCCTCGTTACTTCTCTGCCGCTATTACTGAGGATCGGCTCCTACTTTATGAGCTCTCAGTCAATGCACCACTCCAGCTATTTCTGCACAGACAATGCCAAACACTATCACAGCTTACGGTGAAATAGACACAAATTACTTACAAATTCAAAATTCATGATAGGCACAGGAAGTCCAGTACACAATTTTTGCATATGGTGCATTTCACTCACCGATAAAGACAGTAGGTTGCTTAAGACAGAAACGATAGGGTTTCCCAAACGTTGTCACATACGCCGAACACACCAGGTGTAGAACCTTGCAGTAAAATGCTTACGTATACGCCATTAACCAACAGTGCTTTAAGAAGAAAAATGTGTTAAGTAAAAAAATAGACAAGTAAAAAAACATTGACAATAAGAGTAACAGATCATTAAAGAGCAGCAGTAAAATAATTGGGGGCGTGCTCTGTCCTCCTTTTCCTGTAGTTCAAATCAAATCAAATACGTTTACTGGTCGCGTACACAGTTTAGTAGATGTTCAATTCACATCATGGACAACTTTAGCAATATAGCAAATAAGCAACTTTGCAACTACTTACCAATACTACTTTTTAACTACTTAGCTAGCATGTTAGCTAACCATAACCTTAACTATTTAACTACTTAGGTAGCATGTTCCCTAACCCTAATCTTAACCCATAACCCTAACCCCTAACCCCTAACCCCAATTTTAACCCCTTGCCTAGCTAACATTAGCAACCTAGCTAACGTTAGCCACAACAAATTGGAATTTGTAAGACAATTTTGTAATATACACAAATATGTTCTGAAGAAAATTGTGTACTGGACACGAAATGAAATACTTTTTGGTGTGCCTGTCACAAATTTAATTTGTGTCTATTTCACAATAAGCTGTGATAGTGTTTGCAACCCAACCTGTGTTCTGCAGGAGTGGATGGAGGACTTCATTCATCTTGCAGTGTTGCTATCTAGATGTGTACTAGTTGAAGAAGGCTGTGTTACTAGTTGAAGAAGGCTGTATTACTAGCTGATGAAGGCTGCCTCTAACCCTAGGAAGCTCTTTGCCACCTTCTCCTCCCTCCTGAATCCCCCCCCCCCTGACCGTTGGCTACGTCCCTTCCGTCTTCAAGAGAGCGAGAGTTGCACCCCTTCTGAAAAAACCTACACTCGATCCCTCCGATGTCAACAATTACAGACCAGTATCCCTTCTTTCTTTTCTCTCCAAAACTCTTGAACGTGCCGTCCTTGGCCAGCTCTCCCGCTATCTCTCTCTGAATGACCTTCTTGATCCAAATCAGTCAGGTTTCAAGACTAGTCATTCAACTGAGACTGCTCTCCTCTGTATCACGGAGGCGCTCCGCACTGCTAAAGCTAACTCTCTCTCCTCTGCTCTCATCCTTCTAGATCTATCGGCTGCCTTCGATACTGTGAACCATCAGATCCTCCTCTCCACCCTCTCCGAGTTGGGCATCTCCGGCGCGGCCCACGCTTGGATTGCGTCCTACCTGACAGGTCGCTCCTACCAGGTGGCGTGGCGAGAATCTGTCTCCTCACCACGCGCTCTCACCACTGGTGTCCCCCAGGGCTCTGTTCTTGGCCCTCTCCTATTCTCGCTATACACCAAGTCACTTGGCTCTGTCATAACCTCACATGGTCTCTCTTATCATTGCTATGCAGACGACACACAATTAATCTTCTCCTTTCCCCTTCTGATGACCAGGTGGCGAATCGCATCTCTGCATGTCTGGCAGACATATCAGTGTGGATGACGGATCACCACCTCAAGCTGAACCTCGGCAAGACGGAGCTGCTCTTCCTCCCGGGGAAGGACTGCCCGTTCCATGATCTCGCCATCACGGTTGACAACTCCATTGTGTCCTCCTCCCAGAGCGCCAAGAACCTTGGCGTGATCCTGGACAACACCCTGTCGTTCTCAACTAACATCAAGGCGGTGGCCCGTTCCTGTAGGTTCATGCTCTACAACATCCGCAGAGTACGACCCTGCCTCACACAGGAAGCGGCGCAGGTCCTAATCCAGGCACTTGTCATCTCCCGTCTGGATTACTGCAACTCGCTGTTGGCTGGGCTCCCTGCCTGTGCCATTAAACCCCTTCAACTCATCCAGAACGCCGCAGCCCGTCTGGTGTTCAACCTTCCCAAGTTCTCTCACGTCACCCCGCTCCTCCGTTCTCTCCACTGGCTTCCAGTTGAAGCTCGCATCCGCTACAAGACCATGGTGCTTGCCTACGGAGCTGTGAGGGGAACGGCACCTCAGTACCTCCAGGCTCTGATCAGGCCCTACACCCAAACAAGGGCACTGCGTTCATCCACCTCTGGCCTGCTCGCCTCCCTACCACTGAGGAAGTACAGCTCCCGCTCAGCCCAGTCAAAACTGTTCGCTGCCCTGGCCCCCCAATGGTGGAACAAACTCCCTCACGACGCCAGGACAGCGGAGTCAATCACCACCTTCCGGAGACACCTGAAACCCCACCTCTTTAAGGAATACCTAGGATAGGTTAAGTAATCCCTCTCACCCCACCCCCCCTAAGTTTTAGATGCACTATTGTTAAGTGACTGTCCCACTGGATGTCATAAGGTGAATGCACCAATTTGTAAGTCGCTCTGGATAAGAGCGTCTGCTAAATGACTTAAATGTAAATGTAAATGGCTGTACTACTAGTTGAAGAAGGATGTATTACTAGTTGAAGAAGGCTGCATTACAGTTGAAGAAGGCTGTATTACTAGTTGAAGAAGGCTATATTACAGTTGAAGAAGGCTGTATTACTAGTTGAAGAAGGCTGTATTACAGTTGAAGAAGGCTGTATTGCTAGTTGAAGAAGGCTGTATTACAGTTGAAGAAGGCTGTACTACAGTTGATGAAGGCTGTATTACTAGTTGAAGAAGGCTGTATTACTAGTTGAAGAAGGCTGTATTACAGTTGAAGAAGGCTGTATTACAGTTGATGAAGGCTGTATTACTAGTTGAAGAAGGCTGTATTACAGTTGAAGAAGGCTATATTACTAGTTGAAGAAGGCTGTATTACAGTTGAAGAACAGGGCTCCGGGCAGCCGAGCGGGCAGCCGAGCGGAAATGGAGGAAAACTCGCCTCCCTGCGGACCTGGCATCCTTTCACTCCCTCCTCTCTACATTTTCCTCCTCTGTCTCTGCTGCTAAAGCCACTTTCTACCACTCTAAATTCCAAGCATCTGCCTCTAACCCTAGGAAGCTCTTTGCCACCTTCTCCTCCCTCCTGAATCCCCCCTCCTCCCTCTCTGCAGATGACTTCGTCAACCATTTTGAAAAGAAGGTCGACGACATCCGATCCTCGTTTGCTAAGTCAAACGACACCGCTGGTTCTGCTCACACTGCCCTAACCTGTGCTCTGACCTCTTTCTCCCCTCTCTCTCCAGATGAAATCTCGCGTCTTGTGACGGCCGGCCGCCCAACAACCTGCCCGCTTGACCCTATCCCCTCCTCTCTTCTCCAGACCATTTCCGGAGACCTTCTCCCTTACCTCACCTCGCTCATCAACTCATCCCTGACCGCTGGCTACGTCCCTTCCGTCTTCAAGAGAGCGAGAGTTGCACCCCTTCTGAAAAAACCTACACTCGATCCCTCCGATGTCAACAACTACAGACCAGTATCCCTTCTTTCTTTTCTCTCCAAAACTCTTGAACGTGCCGTCCTTGGCCAGCTCTCCCGCTATCTCTCTCAGAATGACCTTCTTGATCCAAATCAGTCAGGTTTCAAGACTAGTCATTCAACTGAGACTGCTCTTCTCTGTATCACGGAGGCGCTCCGCACTGCTAAAGCTAACTCTCTCTCCTCTGCTCTCATCCTTCTAGACCTATCGGCTGCCTTCGATACTGTGAACCATCAGATCCTCCTCTCCACCCTCTCCGAGTTGGGCATCTCCGGCGCGGCCCACGCTTGGATTGCGTCCTACCTGACAGGTCGCTCCTACCAGGTGGCGTGGCGAGAATCTGTCTCCTCACCACGCGCTCTCACCACTGGTGTCCCCCAGGGCTCTGTTCTAGGCCCTCTCCTATTCTCGCTATACACCAAGTCACTTGGCTCTGTCATAACCTCACATGGTCTCTCCTATCATTGCTATGCAGACGACACACAATTAATCTTTTCCTTTCCCCCTTCTGATGACCAGGTGGCGAATCGCATCTCTGCATGTCTGGCAGACATATCAGTGTGGATGACGGATCACCACCTCAAGCTGAACCTCGGCAAGACGGAGCTGCTCTTCCTCCCGGGGAAGGACTGCCCGTTCCATGATCTCGCCATCACGGTTGACAACTCCATTGTGTCCTCCTCCCAGAGCGCTAAGAACCTTGGCGTGATCCTGGACAACACCCTGTCGTTCTCAACTAACATCAAGGCGGTGGCCCGTTCCTGTAGGTTCATGCTCTACAACATCCGCAGAGTACGACCCTGCCTCTCACAGGAAGCGGCGCAGGTCCTAATCCAGGCACTTGTCATCTCCCGTCTGGATTACTGCAACTCGCTGTTGGCTGGGCTCCCTGCCTGTGCCATTAAACCCCTACAACTCATCCAGAACACCGCAGCCCGTCTGGTGTTCAACCTTCCCAAGTTCTCTCACGTCACCCCGCTCCTCCGCTCTCTCCACTGGCTTCCAGTTGAAGCTCGCATCCGCTACAAGACCATGGTGCTTGCCTACGGAGCTGTGAGAGGAACGGCACCTCAGTACCTCCAGGCTCTGATCAGGCCCTACACCCAAACAAGGGCACTGCGTTCATCCACCTCTGGCCTGCTCGCCTCCCTACCACTGAGGAAGTACAGTTCCCGCTCAGCCCAGTCAAAACTGTTCGCTGCTCTGGCCCCCCAATGGTGGAACAAACTCCCTCACGACGCCAGGACAGCGGAGTCAATCACCACCTTCCGGAGACACCTGAAACCCCACCTCTTTAAGGAATACCTAGGATAGGATAAAGTAATCCTTCTCACCCCCCCCCCTTAAAAGATTTAGATGCACTATTGTAAAGTGGCTGCTCCACTGGATGTCATAAGGTGTACGCACCAATTTGTAAGTCGCTCTGGATAAGAGCGTCTGCTAAATGACTTAAATGTAATGTAAATGTAAGAAGGCTGTATTACTAGTTGAAGAAGGCTGTATTACTAGTTGAAGAAGGCTGTATTACTAGTTGAAGAAGGCTGTATTACTAGTTGAAGAAGGCTGTATTACAGTTGAAGAAGGCTGTATTACTAGTTTAAGAAGGCTGTATTACTAGTTGAAGAAGGCTGTATTACAGTTGAAGAAGGCTGTATTATTAGTTGAAGAAGGCTGAATTACTAGTTGAAGAAGGCTGTATTACAGTTGAAGAAGGCTGTATTACAGTTGAAGAAGGCTGTATTACTAGTTGAAGAAGGCTGTATTACTAGTTGAAGAAGGCTGTATTACTAGTTGAAGAAGGCTGTATTACAGTTGAAGAAGTATTACTAGATGAAGTAGGATGTATTACAGTTGAAGAAGGCTGTATTACTAGTTGAAGAAGGATGTATTACTAGTTGAAGAAGGCTGTATTACTAGTTGAAGAAGGCTGTATTACTAGTTGAAGAAAGCTGTATTACTAGTTGAAGAAGGCTATATTACTAGTTGAAGAAGGCCATATTACTAGTTGAAGAAGGCTGTAATTACAGTTGAAGAAGGCTGTATTACTAGTTGAAGAAGGCTGTATTACTAGTTGAAGAAGGCTGTATTACAGTTGAAGAAGGCTGTATTACTAGTTGAAGAAGGCTGTATTACTAGTTGAAGAAGGCTGTATTACAGTTGAAGAAGGCTGTATTACTAGTTGAAGAAGGCTGTATTACAGTTTAAGAAGGCTGTATTACTAGTTGAAGAAGGCTGTATTACTAGATGAAGAAGGCTGTATTACTAGTTGAAGAAGGCTGTATTACTAGTTGAAGAAGGCTGTATTACAGTTGAAGAAGGCTGTATTACTAGTTTAAGAAGGCTGTATTACTAGTTGAAGAAGGCTGTATTACAGTTGAAGAAGGCTGTATTACTAGTTGAAGAAGGCTGAATTACTAGTTGAAGAAGGCTGTATTACAGTTGAAGAAGGCTGTATTACAGTTGAAGAAGGCTGTATTACTAGTTGAAGAAGGCTGTATTACTAGTTGAAGAAGGCTGTATTACTAGTTGAAGAAGGCTGTATTACAGTTGAAGAAGTATTACTAGATGAAGTAGGATGTATTACAGTTGAAGAAGGCTGTATTACTAGTTGAAGAAGGATGTATTACTAGTTGAAGAAGGCTGTATTACTAGTTGAAGAAGGCTGTATTACTAGTTGAAGAAAGCTGTATTACTAGTTGAAGAAGGCTATATTACTAGTTGAAGAAGGCCATATTACTAGTTGAAGAAGGCTGTATTACAGTTGAAGAAGGCTGTATTACTAGTTGAAGAAGGCTGTATTACTAGTTGAAGAAGGCTGTATTACAGTTGAAGAAGGCTGTATTACTAGTTGAAGAAGGCTGTATTACTAGTTGAAGAAGGCTGTATTACAGTTGAAGAAGGCTGTATTACTAGTTGAAGAAGGCTGTATTACAGTTGAAGAAGGCTGTATTACTAGTTGAAGAAGGCTGTATTACTAGATGAAGAAGGCTGTATTACTAGTTGAAGAAGGCTGTATTACTAGTTGAAGAAGGCTGTATTACAGTTGAAGAAGGCTGTATTTGTCACGCCTTGGTCATTGTATTTTGTGTTTTTTTATATGTTTGGGTAGGCCAGGGTGTGACATGGGTTTATATGTTGTTTTTCGTATTGGGGTTTGTAGTATTTGGGATCGCGGCTAATTAGGGGTGTTGTATAGGCTTGGCTGCCTGAGGCGATTCTCAATTGGAGTCAGGTGCTTATCGTTGTCTCTGATTGGGAACCGTATTTAGGTAGCCTGAGTTCGCTTTGTATTTTGTGGGTGTTTGTTCCTGTCTCTGTGTTGCAGTCACCAGATAGGCTGTAATTAGTTTCACGTTTCGTTTGTTGTTTTCTTATATCAGTTATTTCATGTACCGTTTTCATTCATTAAAGTCATGAGTAACCTACACGCTGCATTTCGGTCTGACTCTCTTCTTACAACAGACAAACGTCGTTACAGTATTACAGTTGAAGAAGTATTACTAGTTGAAGAAGGCTGTATTACTAGTTGAAGAAGGCTGTATTACTAGATGAAGAAGGCTGTATTACTAGTTGAAGAAGGCTGTATTACTAGTTGAAGAAGCCTGGATTACAGTTGAAGAAGGCTGTATTACTAGATGAAGAAGGATGTATTACTAGTTGAAGAAGGCTGTATTACTAGTTGAAGAAGGCTGTATTGCTAGTTGAAGAAGCCTGGATTACAGCTGAAGGAGGCTGTATTACTAGTTGAAGAAGGATGTATTACTAGTTGAAGAAGGCTGTATTACTAGTTGAAGAAGGCTGGATTACAGTTAAAGAAGGCTGTGTAACAGTGCCGTATACAGCTAGAGTTCCTATGTTTCGGGGATTTCTCCTATTATCTTACATATTAAATAGAGATCAGATATCTCATTACAGGTTGCTGCAGTATTTTCTCGATTATTATGTTGCAATAGTGATAGCAATGATGTAATTATCAGTGATTACTAAGTAATAGAGGTATTGTTAAGTTACCTGATAGAGCTAGTAAAGTAAAGTAATTATTATGTAGTTAATTTATATTAACACTACCTTACTGTAATTTACATACTGTACTATATTGCCTAGATGGGTACATTAAGAGCTTGGTTGTTTGAACGTTTCAGCGCCTGTTGTATAAAAGGTGTGCGGTGGTTGACATAGGTTGATACATCATTGTCACAGTGTGTTTAGTACTATAGCACTATTGCACCTTGTTGACAGTTAGCCATTGTGGTGTCCGGAACCCAACATAATGAGATACTGTATATCTTTCTCTATGACTCAAATGTCACTGTGCAAAATACTATTTGGTAGTGAACATGTCAAGACATATTTTGTGTATGGTGTTTTATGACTGCACATTCCACAACAGTTCCTCTTAGCATGCTATTTGAATTATGTGTATGTAATGGCTATATACTGCTGTCATTAATACAATGGACACCAGATCATAACATAAAACAAAAACATCGGTTCAGAGCTTTAGAGAAGTGGTAACATATAGTCACATATAGTATACAGTAGGGCAAAAAAGTATTTGGTCAGCCACCAATTGTGCAAGTTCTCCCACTTACAAATATGAGAGAGGCCTGTAATTTACATCATAGCTACACTTCAATTATGACAGACAAAATGAGGGGAAAAAATCCAGAAAATCACATTGTAGGATTTTTCATGAATTTATTTGCAAATTATGGTGGAAAATAAGTATTTGGTCAATAACAAAAGTTTTTTGCATTTTGTCTGCCATAGTTGAAGTGTACCTATGATGAAAATTACAGGCCTGTCTCATATTTTTAAGTGGGAGAACTTGCACAATTGGTGGCTGACTAAATACTATTTTGCCCCACTGTATGTAAAATTCCCTGCCTGTTGACATAGCCAGGGGGTACATTTGTTAATAGACCAACAAGAATGAGAGTTCCAAACTGCTCTGCCAGTAACAACTAATTTTCAGTTTCCCACCTCTCCACAAACCACGCCCAGACAGCGCTAGCTAAATTCTTGCTTGAGAAATTGCTATTGTTGATTATTTTTGACCATTTAAATTTAAACCAATCACATTAATGTACTTAATTGGTAGCAAGAAATTATTTGATATTGAGATAAAAATGACTGCATTGGACCTTTAACAACAACAACAAAAAATGAAAATGTTCAAGTGCATGTTCCTTTCTTCGTAATAATATTACAATACTATTATTATATACAATACTACTATTACAATACTATTAAAATACTAATATTACAATTAAGAGACTTATAATTACTATTATAACTTATTTGAATACAGATTTGAGTTGTTTTTATTTTAATTAAGGTGGTCTTTGAAAACATCTAGCTTCTTTGCAAATACCCACAATGCAACATTTTTAAATGTAATTTATTTTATTTCACCTTTATTTAACCAGGTAGGCTAGTTGAGAACAAGTTCTCATTTGCATCTGCGACCTGGCCAAGATAAAGCAAAGCAGTTCGACACATACAACAACACAGAGTTACACATGGAAAAAACAAACATACAATCAATAATATAGTATAAAAATCTATATACAGCATGTGTAAATGAGGAAGGATAAGAGAGGTAAGGGAATAAATAGGCCATGGTAGCGAAGTAATTACAATATAGCAATTAAACACAGGAATGGTAGGGTGTGCAGAAGATGAATGTGCAAGTAGAGATACTGGGGTGCAAAGGAGCAAGATAAATAACATAAATACAGTATGGGGATGAGGTAGGTTGGATGGGCTATTTACAGATGAGTTACTGTATGTACCGGTGCAGTGACCTGTCAGCTGCTCTGACAGCTGGTGATTAAAGCTAGTGAGGGAGGTAAGAGTCTCCAGCTTCAGAGAGTTTTGCAGTTCGTTCCAGTCATTGGCAGCAGAGAACTGGAAGGAGAGGCGGCCAAAGGAAGCATTGGCTTTGGG
>NW_025749818.1:5000-22383 GCF_021184085.1 Oncorhynchus gorbuscha | reverse complement strand
ATGTTCTCAACTAGCCTACCTGGTTAAATAAAGGTGTTCTCAACTGGCCTACCTGGTTAAATAAAGGTGTTCTCAGGTGTTCTCAACTTGCCTACCTGGTTAAATAAAGGTGTTCTCAACTGGCCTACCTGGTTAAATAAAGGTGTTCTCAACTTGCCTACCTGGTTAAATAAAGGTGTTCTCAACTTGCCTACCTGGTTAAATAAAGGTGTTCTCAACTGGCCTACCTGGTTAAATAAAGGTGTTCTCAACTGGCCTACCTGGTTAAATAAAGGTGTTCTCAACTAGCCTACCTGGTTAAATAAAGGTGTTCTCAACTGGCCTACCTGGTGAAATAAAGGTGTTCTCAACTGGCCTACCTGGTTAAATAAAGGTGTTCTCAACTACCCTACCTGGTTAAATAAAGGTGTTCTCAACTGGCCTACCTGGTTAAATAAAGGTGTTCTCAACTAGCCTACCTGGTTAAATAAAGGTGTTCTCAACTGGCCTACCTGGTTAAATAAAGGTGTTCTCAACTGGCCTACCTGGTTAAATTAAGGTGTTCTCAACTAGCCTACCTGGTTAAATAAAGGTGTTCTCAACTGGCCTACCTGGTTAAATAAAGGTGTTCTCAACTAGCCTACCTGGTTAAATAAAGGTGTTCTCAACTGGCCTACCTGGTTAAATAAAGGTGTTCTCAACTAGCCTACCTGGTTAAATAAAGGTGTTCTCAACTAGCCTACCTGGTTAAATAAAGGTGTTCTCAACTTGCCTACCTGGTTAAATAAAGGTGTTCTCAACTAGCCTACCTGGTTAAATAAAGGTGTTCTCAAATAGCCTACCTGGTTAAATAAAGGTGTTCTCAACTGGCCTACCTGGTTAAATAAAGGTGTTCTCAACTAGCCTACCTGGTTAAATAAAGGTGTTCTCAACTGGCCTACCTGGTTAAATAAAGGTGTTCTCAACTGGCCTACCTGATTAAATAAAGGTGTTCTCAACTGGCCTACCTGATTAAATAAAGGTGTTCTCAACTGGCCTACCTGGTTAAATAAAGGTGTTCTCAACTGGCCTACCTGGTTAAATAAAGGTGTTCTCAACTGGCCTACCTGGTTAAATAAAGGTGTTCTCAACTGGCCTACCTGGTTAAATAAAGGTGTTCTCAACTGGCCTACCTGGTTAAATAAAGGTGTTCTCAACTGGCCTACCTGGTTAAATAAAGGTGTTCTCAACTGGCCTACCTGGTTAAATAAAGGTGTTCTCAACTGGCCTACCTGGTTAAATAAAGGTGTTCTCAACTGGCCTACCTGGTTAAATAAAGGTGTTCTCAACTGGCCTACCTGGTTAAATAAAGGTGTTCTCAACTGGCCTACCTGGTTAAATAAAGGTGTTCTCAACTAGCCTACCTTGTTAAATAAAGGTGTTCTCAACTGGCCTACCTGGTTAAATAAAGGTGTTCTCAACTGGCCTACCTGGTTAAATAAAGGTGTTCTCAACTAGCCTACCTGGTTAAATAAAGGTGTTCTCAACTGGCCTACCTGGTTAAATAAAGGTGTTCTCAACTAGCCTACCTGGTTAAATAAAGGTGTTCTCAACTAGCCTACCTGGTTAAATAAAGGTGTTCTCAACTAGCCTACCTGGTTAAATAAAGGTGTTCTCAACTAGCCTACCTGGTTAAATAAAGGTGTTCTCAACTAGCCTACCTGGTTAAATAAAGGTGTTCTCAACTAGCCTACCTGGTTAAATAAAGGTGTTCTCAACTAGCCTACCTGGTTAAATAAAGGTGTTCTCAACTAGATAGTTCGCTGTCATTTAACTCATGTAGGCTTGCTGTCAGAGTAAAAATCATGGACAAGTTTTTAAAACGGGCAGCTCTCCTCTTCATCTACTGCTGCTTCCAATGTCAACAACAAGACAACCCAGTCCCTGTTAAGAGAAAATACCACCCCGACTTCACCAAATAAGGTTTTTATGTAGGGTGCGTTCGTCAATTCGCTCTGGTTATCTACTCAGATTTCAGACCACTCTCGTCAGCGCAGAATAACTGATGAATTTACGAACCCATATACAGAAGACAGACACGGTGATTAGACCGTAGTGCATCCTATGCAACGAGCTGTTAGCAAACGAGAGCGTGAAACCCCCCTACAAAATGAAATGTCATCTGGGAACCAAGCATCCAAGCCACAAAGATAAAACAGCTGACTTAAAAAAAGAAAGCAATGTCAATATCTGGAGGCTTCACAAGATTCATTAATCGCGGTACGCATGATACATGAAAAGGCATTTTGCGCATCATACATTGTGGCCCAGCGCATTGCTTAGGGGGAAAAAAAGCCCAACACCAGCGCAGAGGATCTCATACTCCCTGCTGCGATTGATATGTACACTGAAATCTTGGGAGAGAGTCAGCCGCCAACAAACTATACCCCTATCCAATGACACCGTGAGGAGGAGAATCCGGGACATGTCTGAGGACATAACGCGCCAGACATCAGAGAGCATTAGTGAAAATGGACATCGCATCCATCCTAAAGGGTCTATGTCAGACACTCTGCAGAGCCTGTCTTTAACACAATGGATATGTACCTGGGCTCCGTGGGACTGACCTGGGACGGGTGCGTCGGTGTGACCACTGATGGGCCAGCTGTCATGACGGGAACGCAGTCCGGGGTAGTAATGCGGATCATGGAGAGAGAACCGAGTGTCGACTGCTTCCGACACAGGGAGGCATTGGCAGCGTAGGACATGGTGCCTGAGCTCCTCTCCACTTTCCAGGATGTGATCAGGTGTGTCAACTATATCAAAAAGAGTTCCACAAAAGCAGGTCCCTTCTGTAGGGATGTGGGGTAACGAGCACGTGCTTTATTATGCAGATGTCCGCTGGCTTTCCAGGGGTAAAGCGTTCGGTCACTTTTATGAGCTTGGAGCGGAGATTGCTGCGTTTCTGTCGGAAAACAAGTCATCTCTGCACGAACATTTCGATTGTGAGGAATGGTTCACGCAAATTGCCTACCTGGCGGACTGAGCATGCACTGCGTAATGGGAGAGTATCCTGCTCTCTGTCATGCAGTCAGAACTACCTATCTGTGTGAAAGTGGCTTGTCGCAATAGCTGTTAAAAACTAAAAGCGGAAAACAAACTGGATAGCCAGCATGACTTTCACACACGCACGCACACACACACACACACACACACACACACACACACACACACACACACACACACACACACACACACACACACACACACACACACACACACAGACACAGACACAGACACAGACACAGACACAGACACAGACACAGACACAGACACAGACAGACACAGACAGACACACACAGACACAGACACACAGACACACACACACACACACACACACACACACACACACACACACACACACACACACACACACACACACACACACACACACACACACACACACACACACACACACACACACACACACACTATATATATATATAAATAAACAGGTTAATGACTTATTGTTCCCTATGTTAATTATTATTATTAATTCATTCTGACATTCATATTACATTTTATTGAACTGGTTACAAACGTACACGTTAAAAACATTTTTCAAGGTTGTGAAACTATTGACATGATAATTGATGATTAAGAATTCCTAATGAATGTTGTTTTTTCAATTGTAAACACTGGTGTGTGTCCCTGTTAACAGTATTGGACTGGGGTGTGTCCCTGTTAACAGTATTGGACTGGGGTGTGTCCCTGTTAACAGTATTGGACTGGGGTGTGTTCCTGTTAACAGTATTGGACTGGGGTGTGTCCCTGTTAACAGTATTGGACTGGGGTGTGTCCCTGTTAACAGTATTGGACTGGTGTGTGTCCCTGTTAACAGTATTGGACTGGTGTGTGTTCCTGTTAACAGTATTGGACTGGGGTGTGTTCCTATTAACAGTATTGGACTGGTGTGTGTCCCTGTTAACAGTATTGGACTGGTGTGTGTCCCTGTTAACAGTATTGGACTGGTGTGTGTCCCTGTTAACAGTATTGGACTGGTGTGTGTCCCTGTTAACAGTATTGGACTGGTGTGTGTTCCTGTTAACAGTATTGGACTGGTGTGTGTTCCTGTTAACAGTATTGGACTGGTGTGTGTTCCTGTTAACAGTATTGGACTGGGGTGTGTTCCTGTTAACAGTATTGGACTGGTGTGTGTTCCTGTTAACAGTATTGGACTGGTGTGTGTTCCTGTTAACAGTATTGGACTGGTGTGTTCCTGTTAACAGTATTGGACTGGTGTGTGTTCCTGTTAACAGTATTGGACTGGTGTGTGTTCCTGTTAACAGTATTGGACTGGTGTGTGTTCCTGTTAATAGTATTGGACTGGGGTGTGTTCCTGTTAACAGTATTGGACTGGTGTGTGTCCCTGTTAACAGTATTGGACTGGTGTGTGTTCCTGTTAACAGTATTGGACTGGTGTGTGTCCCTGTTAACAGTATTGGACTGGTGTGTGTTCCTGTTAACAGTATTGGACTGGTGTGTGTTCCTGTTAACAGTATTGGACTGGCGTGTGTTCCTGTTAACAGTATTGGACTGGTGTGTGTTCCTGTTAACAGTATTGGACTGGCGCGTGTTCCTGTTCATTAACAGTATTGGACTGGCGTGTGTTCCTGTTCATTAACATTATTGGACTGGTGTGTGTTCCTGTTAACATTTTTGGACTGGCGTGTGTTCCTGTTAACAGTATTGGACTGGTGTGTGTTCCTGTTAACAGTATTGGACTGGTGTGTGTTCCTGTTAACAGTATTGGACTGGTGTGTGTTCCTGTTAACATTATTGGACTGGCGTGTGTTCCTGTTAACAGTATTGGACTGGTGTGTGTTCCTGTTAACAGTATTGGACTGGCGTGTGTTCCTGTTAACAGTATTGGACTGGTGTGTGTTCCTGTTAACAGTATTGGACTGGTGTGTGTTCCTGTTAACAGTATTGGACTGGCGTGTGTTCCTGTTAACAGTATTGGACTGGCGTGTGTTCCTGTTAACAGTATTGGACTGGTGTGTGTTCCTGTTAACAGTATTGGACTGGCGTGTGTTCCTGTTAACAGTATTGGACTGGCGTGTGTTCCTGTTAACAGTATTGGACTGGCGTGTGTTCCTGTTAACAGTATTGGACTGGTGTGTGTTCCTGTTAACAGTATTGGACTGGCGTGTGTTCCTGTTAACAGTATTGGACTGGTGTGTGTTCCTGTTAACAGTATTGGACTGGTGTGTGTTCCTGTTAACAGTATTGGACTGGTGTGTGTTCCTGTTAACAGTATTGGACTGGTGTGTGTCCCTGTTAACAGTATTGGACTGGTGTGTGTCCCTGTTAACAGTATTGGACTGGTGTGTGTTCCTGTTCATTAACAGTATTGGACTGGCGTGTGTTCCTGTTAACATTATTGGACTGGTGTGTGTTCCTGTTAACAGTATTGGACTGGCGTGTGTTCCTGTTAACAGTATTGGACTGGTGTGTGTTCCTGTTAACAGTATTGGACTGGCGTGTGTTCCTGTTAACAGTATTGGACTGGTGTGTGTTCCTGTTAACAGTATTGGACTGGTGTGTGTTCCTGTTAACAGTATTGGACTGGTGTGTGTTCCTGTTAACAGTATTGGACTGGCGTGTGTCCCTGTTAACAGTATTGGACTGGTGTGTGTCCCTGTTAACAGTATTGGACTGGCGTGTGTTCCTGTTAACAGTATTGGACTGGCGTGTGTCCCTGTTAACAGTATTGGACTGGCGTGTGTCCCTGTTAACAGTATTGGACTGGTTTTGATGTCATGTTGTCACGATCGTCGTATGGAATGGACCAAGGTGCAGTGTGGTATGCGTACATTCTCTTTTAATGAATAAAACACTGAACAAAAAACAACAAAATCAACGAACGAAACGGGAAGCCATACAAATAGTGCTGACAGGCAACTAAACATAGACAAGATCCCACAAACACACATGAAGAAATGGCTACCTAAATATGATCCCCAATCAGAGACAACGATAAACAGCTGCCTCTGATTGGGAACCATATCAGGCCAACACAGAACTATAATTACCTAGATGACCCACCCTAGTCGCACACTTACCTGACCAACATAGAGATACAAATTCACCTAGATAACCCACCCAAGTCACCATCACACCCCAACCAACACAGAGAAAGTTTCCGGACTGTGGACCGTTGTTGGAGGTTCCGGGCTGTGGACCGTCGTTAGAGGTTCCGGACTGTGGACCGTCGTAGGAGGTTCTGGACTGTGGACTGTCATTGGAGGTTCTGGACTGTGGACCGTCGTTGGAGGTTCCGGACTGTGGACCGTCGTTGGAGGTTCCGGACTGTGGACCGTCGTTGGAGGTTCTGGACTGTGGACTGTCATTGGGGCCCCTCAGGGGTGCGTGCTTAGTCCCCTTCTGTACTTCCTGTTCACCCATGACTGTATGGCCAGGCACGACTCAAACACCACCATTAAGTTTGCTGCCGACACAAGCCTATAGGGAGGAGGTCAGAGACCTGGCAGTGTGGTCTCTGACCAGGACAACCACCTCTCCATCAACGTCAGCAAGAAAATGGAGCTGATCGTGGACAACAGGAAACTGAGGGCCAAGCCACGCCCCCATCCACATCTTTAGGGGGAGTAGTGGAGCGGGTCGAGAGCTTCAAGTTCCTCGGTTTCCACATCACAAAGGAATTAACATGGTCCTCACACACCAAGACAATCGTGAAGAGGGCATGACAACGTCGCTTCCCCCTCAGGAGGCTGAAACGATTTGGCATGGGCCCTCTGATCTTCAAAAAGTTCTACAGCTGCACCATCGAATGCATCTTGACTGGCTGCATCACCACTTGGTATAGCAACTGCTTGGCACCCGACCGCAAGGCGCTACAGAGGGTAGTACGTATGGCCCGGTACGTCAGTGGTACAGAGCTCCCTACCATCCAGGACCTCTATACCAGGCGGTGTCAGAGGAAGGCCCTTAAAAAAATATGTTTTACCCCCTTTTTCTCCCCAATTTCATGGTATCCAATTGTTAGTAGCTACTATCTTGTCTCATCACTACAGCTCCCGTACGGGCTCAGGAGAGAGTCATGCATCCTCCGATACACAACCCAACCAAGCCACACTGCTTCTTAACACAGCGCGCATCCAACCCGGAAGCCAGCCGCACCAATGTGCCGGAGGAAACACCGTGCACCTGGCCACCTTGGTTAGCGCGCACTGCACCCGGCCTGCCACAGGAGTTGCTGGTGCGCGATGAGACAAGGATATCCCTACCGGCCAAACCCTCCCTAACCCGGACGATGCTTGGCCAATTGTGCTACGCCCCACGGACCTCCCGGTCGCGTTCGGTTCCCGACAGAGCCTGGGCGCGAACCCAGAGTCTCTGGTGGCACAGTGCCCTTAACCACTGCGTCACCTGGGAGGCAGCCCTAAACATTGTCAAAGACTCCAGCCACCCTAGTCATAGACTGTTAACTCTGCTTCTTGTTTATTTCGAGAGAGAGAGAGAGAGAGAGAGAGAGAGAGAGAGAGAGAGAGAGAGAGAGAGAGAGAGAGAGAGAGAGAGAGAGAGATTTCCAAACCTTTCATAACAAAGCCATCACCTACAGAGAGATGAACCTGAAGAAGAGTCCCCTAAGCAAGCTGGTCCTGGGGCTCTGTTCACAAACACACCCCACAGAGCCCCAGGAGAGCTAACCAGCCAGCCAGCCTCACACATCCCCCTCCTGCACACACAGATGCCTACTCACCCTGTAGTGGCAGGACGTGGTTGGCATGTATCATGATGCTGAGTTGTAGCACCAGCTGAGGAGCGCTCTTCAGGAAGGCCTCCAGCAGCCTCAGCATGGTGATGTCAGCACACTCACACATCAACCTCCAGTGGAAGTGACCGCGGTTGCCGTGCCAACTGCTCTGGGCGCCCAGGTAGAGGGCATGGACATACCTGTAGAGGAGGAAGGGGGATGAGTGTCAGTTGATCAGTCTGTCAATCAGTCAGTCGAGCAGGTTGATCGATTAATCAGTCAACTAACCGATCAGCCAACCGACTAATCAATCAAACATGTATTTACATAGAGCATTTAACAAAACAGTTGTCACAAAGTGCTTTACGTTAACCCTGCCTAGTCCCAGACAGGTTCAGGGCCTAGTCCCAGACAGGTTCACGGCCTAGTCCCAGACAGGTTCAGGGCCTAGTCCCACACAGGTTCAGGGCCTAGTCCCAGACAGGTTCAGGGCCTAGTCCCACACAGGTTCAGGGCCTAGTCCCACACAGGTTCAGGGCCTAGTCCCAGACAGGTTTAGGGCCTAGTCCCAGACAGGTTCAGGGCCTAGGCCCAGACAGGTTCAGGGCCTAGGCCCAGACAGGTTCAGGGCCTAGTCCCAGACAGGTTCAGGGCCTAGTCCCAGACAGGTTCAGGGCCTAGGCCCAGACAGGTTCAGGGCCTAGGCCCAGACAGGTTCAGGGCCTAGTCCCAGACAGGTTCAGGGCCTAGGCCCAGACAGGTTCAGGGCCTAGGCCCAGACAGGTTCAGGGCCTAGGCCCAGACAGGTTCAGGGCCTAGTCCCAGACAGGTTCAGGCCTAGGCCCAGACAGGTTCAGGGCCTAGGCCCAGACAGGTTCAGGGCCTAGGCCCAGACAGGTTCAGGGCCTAGGCCCAGACAGGTTCAGGGCCTAGGCCCAGACAGGTTCAGGGCCTAGGCCCAGACAGGTTCAGGGCCTAGGCCCAGACAGGTTCAGGGCCTAGTCCCAGACAGGTTCAGGGCCTAGGCCCAGACAGGTTCAGGGCCTAGGCCCAGACAGGTTCAGGGCCTAGGCCCAGACAGGTTCAGGGCCTAGGCCCAGACAGGTTCAGGGCCTAGGCCCAGACAGGTTCAGGGCCTAGTCCCAGACAGGTTCAGGGCCTAGGCCCAGACAGGTTCAGGGCCTAGGCCCAGACAGGTTCAGGGCCTAGGCCCAGACAGGTTCAGGGCCTAGTCCCAGACAGGTTCAGGGCCTAGGCCCAGACAGGTTCAGGGCCTAGGCCCAGACAGGTTCAGGGCCTAGTCCCAGACAGGTTCAGGGCCTAGGCCCAGACAGGTTCAGGGCCTAGGCCCAGACAGGTTCAGGGCCTAGTCCCAGACAGGTTCAGGGCCTAGGCCCAGACAGGTTCAGGGCCTAGGCCCAGACTGGTTCCAGTCTACAGACAAACAGACCAAACACTCCACAGTCAGGCAGGAAACTCACATGGTCACACAGAGGAAATCTACACCACTGCAAATAATGTGCTTTCTTCCTCTTACTTGCCTGTCTTTACTACATTAGACAGCAGCCACTCACTTTACCCCTCTCTCTCTCTCTCTCTCTCTCTCTCTCTCTCTCTCTCTCTCTCTCTCTCTCTCTCTCTCTCTCTCTCTCTCTCTCTGTTTACTGTTCATTTCTATTGTTTATTTCACTTTTGAATATTATCTACCTCACTTGCTTTGGCAATGTTAACACATGTTTCCCATGCCAATAAAGCCCCTTAAATTGAATTGAGAGAACAGACAAGCAGATGAGCTCCTGCATTTTTGTTTTTTACAAAAAGATAGATTTAGTGTTCGATGAACTTGGATTTTTACAACATACTACCCTCTACAATATAACCTTCACTCCAAATCAAAACTCCAAACCTACAACATGATTTTGGACAAATTTTCCTGGAAGGATTCCTACTACCAAAGATTCTTATTTCCAAGCTGTACAGCAAAATATCTGGAGAACAAACAACAGAGACCTGAAAACACCATCCAACCTGGAACTGAGTGAATCCTGTTTAATCTGAAGCTACAATTAATAACCTCTTAAGGATCTGCCCTTTCTTTTCAATTTCCTCCTAAAATGACATACCCAAATCTAACTGCCTGTACCTCAGGCCCTGAAGCAAGGATATGCATATTCTTGGTACCATTTGAAAGGAAACACTTTGAAGTTTATGGAAATGTGGAATGAATGTAGAAGAAGTTAAACAAACCCACAGACGAGCAATCGTAAACGGAAAGTCAACCTCCCAGCACAGAGCACTATTCCCTCATTGAAACAAAGGATAAATTCACCCAGCTGGAGGTAAGGTAGGTGGAGCTGGAACAGCAGGTGATTACACTTCAGTCAGCACAAAGAAATAGTCCAGCTCAACAACACCTCCTTAACCAGACCTGGAGAGTTGGAGGTGGAGAGAGACATATCTGGAGTCTGGACTGTGGTGAGACAACTTCAACAGGAGAAAGTGCAGGATCCGGAGAAGAACAGAGCACTAGAGGAGAGGATCAGACTGCTGGTGGAGGAGAGGGTGAGGGGGACGGAGGAGAGGATCAGACTGCTGGTGGAGGAGAGGGTGAGGGGGACGGAGGAGAGGATCAGACTGCTGGTGGAGCAGAGGGTGAGGGGGACGGAGGAGAGGATCAGACTGCTGGTGGAGGAGAGGGTGAGGGGGACGGAGGAGAGGATCAGACTGCTGGTGGAGCAGAGGGTGAGGGGGACGGAGGAGAGGATCAGACTGCTGGTGGAGGAGAGGGTGAGGGGGACGGAGGAGAGGATCAGACTGCTGGTGGAGGAGAGGGTGAGGGGACGGAGGAGAGGATCAGACTGCTGGTGGAGGAGAGGGTGAGGGGGACTGAGGAGAGGATCAGACTGCTGGTGGAGGAGAGGGTGAGGGGGACGGAGGAGAGGATCAGACTGCTGGTGGAGGAGAGGGTGAGGGGACAGAGGAGAGGATCAGACTGCTGGTGGAGGCGAGGGTGAGGGGGACGGAGGAGATGATCAGACTGCTGGTGGAGGAGAGTGTGAGGGGGACGGAGGAGAGGATCAGACTGCTGGTGGAGGAGAGGGTGAGGGGGACTGAGGAGAGGATCAGACTGCTGGTGGAGGAGAGGGTGAGGGGGACGGAGGAGAGGATCAGACTGCTGGTGGAGGAGAGGGTGAGGGGGACTGAGGAGAGGATCAGACCGCTGGTGGAGGAGAGGGTGAGGGGGACGGAGGAGAGGATCAGACTGCTGGTGGAGGAGAGGGTGAGGGGGACGGAGGAGAGGATCAGACTGCTGGTGGAGGAGAGGGTGAGGGGGACGGAGGAGAGGATTAGACTGCTGGTGGAGGAGAGGGTGAGGGGGACGGAGGAGAGGATCAGACTGCTGGTGGAGGCGAGGGTGAGGGGGACGGAGGAGAGGATCAGACTGCTGGAGGAGAATTTCACCTTTCACTTCATACAGTATGGGGATGAGGTAGATTGGATGGGCTATTTACAGATGGGCTATGTACAGGAGCAACGATCTGTGAGCTGCTCTGACAGTGCTTAAAGCTAGTGAGGGAGATATGAGTCTCCAGCTTCAGAGATTTTTTGCAGTTCGTTCCAGTCAGTAGCAACAGAGAACTAGAAGGAAAGGCGCCAAAGTAGGAATTGGCTTTGGGGGTGACTAGAGAGATATACCTGCTGGAGCGTGTGCTACAGGTGGGTGCTGCTATGGTGATCAGCGAGCTGAGATAAGGGGGGGCTTTACCTAGCAGAGAATTGTAGATAACCTGTAGCCAGTGGGTTTAGCGACGAGTATGAAGCGAGGGCCAGCCAACGAGAGCGTACAGGTCGCAATGGTGGGTAGTATATTGGGCTTTGGTGATAAAACGGATGGCACTGTGATAGACTGCATCCAATTTGTTGAGTAGAGTGTTGGAGGCTATTTTATAGATGACATCGCCGAAGTCGAGGATCGTTAGGATGGTCAGTTTTACGGGGGTATGTTTGGCAGCATGAGTGAAGGATACTTTGTTGCGATATAGGAAGCCGATTCTAGATTTAATTTTGGATTGGAGATGCGTAATGTGAGTCTGGAAGGCGAGTTTACAGTCTAACCAGACACCCAGGTATGTGTGGCGAATGGCGAGTGAGAACAACCCATTGGAGAGCTGACAGAGAAGCCAGCAGGCCAGCACACCTCAGGCCCTGACCATAGCCTCGACATCACAACAGGACAGACAAATAGATTTCAAAAATCACCCAAGCCTCGGGGATCCCACACCCTTTGAGCACCGCTACTGTCAGCCACCCTGATAGCCTTCCTGACAACCCACAGCAGGAAAGGGTGGCCACAGCCCCATGATAATACACCCAACGACCTGAGGGCACAGCAGGAAAGGGTGGCCACAGCCCCATGATAATACACCCAACGACCTGAGGGCACAGCAGGAAAGGGTGGCCACAGCCCCATGATAATACACCCAACGACCTGAGGGCACAGCAGGAAAGGGTGGCCACAGCCCCATGATAATACACCCAACGACCTGAGGGCACTGAAGGGAGTGATTGAAATAGCTCCTTCTACTTTACCCCAACGCACACGTGGTTATCTCCATCCTGCTACCATACTAGTGGTTATCTCCATCCTGCTACCATGGAAACACTTCCACCCTGCTACCATACAAGTGGTTATCTCCACCCTGCTACCATGGAAACACTTCCACCCTGCTACCATGGAAACACTTCCACCCTGCTAACATACTAGTGGTTATCTCCACCCTGCTACCATACTAGTGGTTATCTCCATCCTGCTACCATGGAACCACTTCCACCCTGCTACCATACTAGTGGTTATCTCCACCCTGCTACCATGGAAACACTTCCACCCTGCTAACATACAAGTGGTTATCTCCACCCTGCTACCATACTAGTGGTTATCTCCACCCTGCTACCATACTAGTGGTTATCTCCACCCTGCTACCATACTAGTGGTTATCTCCACCCTGCTACCATACTAATGGTTATCTCCACCCTGCTACCATACTAGTGGTTATCTCCACCCTGCTACCATACAAGTGGTTATCTCCACCCTGCTACTATACTAGTGGTTGTCTCCACCCTGCTACCATGGAAACACTTCCACCCTGCTAACATACAAGTGGTTATCTCCACCCTGCTACCATACTAGTGGTTATCTCCACCCTGCTACCATACTAGTGGTTATCTCCACCCTGCTACCATACTAGTGGTTATCTCCACCCTGCTACCATGGAAACACTTCCACCCTGCTAACATACTAGTGGTTATCTCCACCCTGCTACCATACAAGTGGTTATCTCCACCCTGCTACCATACTAGTGGTTATCTCCATTCTGCTACCATACAAGTGGTTATCTCCACCCTGCTACCATACTAGTGGTTATCTCCACCCTGCTACCATACACGCGGTTATCTCCACCCTGCTAACATACTAGCGGTTATCTCCACCCTGCTAACATACTAGCGGTTATCTCCACCCTGCTAACATACTAGCGGTTATCTCCACCCTGCTAACATACTAGTGGTTATCTCCACCCTGCTACCATACTAGTGGTTATCTCCACCCTGCTACCATACTAGTGGTTATCTCCACCCTGCTACCATGGAAACACTTCCACCCTGCTAACATACTAGTGGTTATCTCCACCCTGCTACCATACAAGTGGTTATCTCCACCCTGCTACCATAGAAGTGGTTATCTCCACCCTGCTACCATGGAAACACTTCCACCCTGCTACCATGGAAACACTTCCACCCTGCTAACATACTAGTGGTTATCTCCACCCTGCTAACATACTAGTGGTTATCTCCATCCTGCTACCATGGAAACACTTCCACCCTGCTACCATACAAGTGGTTATTTCCACCCTGCTACCATGGAAACACTTCCACCCTGCTACTATACTAGTGGTTATCTCCACCCTGCTACCATACTAGTGGTTATCTCCACCCTGCTACCATACTAGTGGTTATCTCCCCCCTGCTACCATACTAGTGGTTATCTCCACCCTGCTACCATACTAGTGGTTATCTCCACCCTGCTACTATACTAGTGGTTGTCTCCACCCTGCTACCTTGGAAACACTTCCACCCTGCTAACATACAAGTGGTTATCTCCACCCTGCTAACATACTAGTGGTTATCTCCACCCTGCTACCATACTAGTGGTTATCTCCACTCTGCTACCATACTAATGGTTATCTCCACCCTGCTACCATACTAGTGGTTATCTCCACCCTGCTACCATACAAGTGGTTATCTCCACCCTGCTACTATACTAGTGGTTGTCTCCACCCTGCTACCATGGAAACACTTCCACCCTGCTAACATACAAGTGGTTATCTCCACCCTGCTACCATACTAGTGGTTATCTCCACCCTGCTACCATACTAGTGGTTATCTCCACCCTGCTACCATACTAGTGGTTATCTCCACCCTGCTACCATACTAGTGGTTATCTCCACCCTGCTACCGTGGAAACACTTCCACCCTGCTAACATACTAGTGGTTATCTCCACCCTGCTACCATACAAGTGGTTATCTCCACCCTGCTACCATACTAGTGGTTATCTCCATTCTGCTACCATACAAGTGGTTATCTCCACCCTGCTACCATACTAGTGGTTATCTCCACCCTGCTACCATACACGCGGTTATCTCCACCCTGCTAACATACTAGCGGTTATCTCCACCCTGCTAACATACTAGCGGTTATCTCCACCCTGCTAACATACTAGCGGTTATCTCCACCCTGCTAACATACTAGCGGTTATCTCCACCCTGCTAACATACTAGCGGTTATCTCCACCCTGCTAACATACTAGCGGTTATCTCCACCCTGCTAACATACTAGCGGTTATCTCCACCCTGCTAACATACTAGCGGTTATCTCCACCCTGCTAACATACTAGCGGTTATCTCCACCCTGCTAACATACTAGCGGTTATCTCCACCCTGCTAACATACACGCGGTTATCTCCACCCTGCTAACATACACGCGGTTATCTCCACCCTGCTAACATACACGCGGTTATCTCCACCCTGCTAACATACTAGCGGTTATCTCCACCCTGCTAACATACTAGCGGTTATCTCCACCCTGCTAACATACTAGCGGTTATCTCCACCCTGCTACCATACTAGCGGTTATCTCCACCCTGCTAACATACTAGCGGTTATCTCCACCCTGCTAACATACTAGTGGTTATCTCCACCCTGCTAACATACTAGCGGTTATCTCCACCCTGCTAACATACTAGCGGTTATCTCCACCCTGCTACCATACACGCGGTTATCTCCACCCTGCTAACATACACGCGGTTATCTCCACCCTGCTAACATACTAGCGGTTATCTCCACCCTGCTAACATACTAGCGGTTATCTCCACCCTGCTAACATACTAGCGGTTATCTCCACCCTGCTAACATACTAGCGGTTATCTCCACCCTGCTACCATACTAGCGGTTATCGCCACCCTGCTACCATACTAGCGGTTATCTCCACCCTGCTACCATACTAGCGGTTATCTCCACCCTGCTACCATACTAGCGGTTATCTCCACCCTGCTACCATACTAGCGGTTATCTCCACCCTGCTAACATACTAGCGGTTATCTCCACCCTGCTAACATACTAGCGGTTATCTCCACCCTGCTAACATACTAGCGGTTATCTCCACCCTGCTAACATACTAGCGGTTATCTCCACCCTGCTAACATACACGCGGTTATCTCCACCCTGCTAACATACACGCGGTTATCTCCACCCTGCTAACATACACGCGGTTATCTCCACCCTGCTAACATACTAGCGGTTATCTCCACCCTGCTAACATACTAGCGGTTATCTCCACCCTGCTAACATACTAGCGGTTATCTCCACCCTGCTAACATACTAGCGGTTATCTCCGCCCTGCTACCATACTAGCGGTTATCTCCGCCCTGCTACCATACTAGCGGTTATCTCCGCCCTGCTACCATACTAGCGGTTATCTCCGCCCTGCTACCATACTAGCGGTTATCTCCGCCCTGCTACCATACTAGCGGTTATCTCCGCCCTGCTAACATACTAGCGGTTATCTCCACCCTGCTAACATACTAGTGGTTATCTCCACCCTGCTAACATACACGCGGTTATCTCCACCCTGCTAACATACTAGTGGTTATCTCCACCCTGCTAACATACACGCGGTTATCTCCACCCTGCTAACATACTAGCGGTTATCTCCACCCTGCTAACATACTAGCGGTTATCTCCACCCTGCTAACATACTAGCGGTTATCTCCACCCTGCTAACATACTAGCGGTTATCTCCGCCCTGCTACCATACTAGCGGTTATCTCCGCCCTGCTAACATACTAGCGGTTATCTCCGCCCTGCTACCATACTAGCGGTTATCTCCGCCCTGCTACCATACTAGCGGTTATCTCCGCCCTGCTACCATACTAGCGGTTATCTCCGCCCTGCTAACATACTAGCGGTTATCTCCGCCCTGCTAACATACTAGCGGTTATCTCCGCCCTGCTAACATACTAGCGGTTATCTCCGCCCTGCTAACATACTAGCGGTTATCTCCGCCCTGCTAACATACTAGCGGTTATCTCCGCCCTGCTAACATACTAGCGGTTATCTCCGCCCTGCTAACATACTAGCGGTTATCTCCGCCCTGCTAACATACTAGCGGTTATCTCCGCCCTGCTAACATACTAGCGGTTATCTCCGCCCTGCTAACATACTAGCGGTTATCTCCGCCCTGCTAACATACTAGCGGTTATCTCCGCCCTGCTAACATACTAGCGGTTATCTCCGCCCTGCTAACATACTAGCGGTTATCTCCGCCCTGCTAACATACTAGCGGTTATCTCCGCCCTGCTACCATACTAGCGGTTATCTCCGCCCTGCTACCATACTAGCGGTTATCTCCGCCCTGCTACCATACTAGCGGTTATCTCCGCCCTGCTACCATACTAGCGGTTATCTCCGCCCTGCTACCATACTAGCGGTTATCTCCGCCCTGCTAACATACTAGCGGTTATCTCCGCCCTGCTACCATACTAGCGGTTATCTCCGCCCTGCTAACATACTAGCGGTTATCTCCGCCCTGCTAACATACTAGCGGTTATCTCCGCCCTGCTAACATACTAGCGGTTATCTCCGCCCTGCTAACATACTAGCGGTTATCTCCGCCCTGCTAACATACTAGCGGTTATCTCCACCCTGCTAACATACTAGCGGTTATCTCCACCCTGCTAACATACTAGCGGTTATCTCCACCCTACTAACATACTAGCGGTTATCTCCACCCTGCTAACATACTAGCGGTTATCTCCACCCTGCTAACATACTAGCGGTTATCTCCACCCTGCTAACATACTAGCGGTTATCTCCACCCTGCTAACATACTAGCGGTTATCTCCACCCTGCTAACATACTAGCGGTTATTTCCACCCTGCTAACATACTAGCGGTTATCTCCACCCTGCTACCATACTATTGGTTATCTCCACCCTGCTACCATACTAGCGGTTATCTCCACCCTGCTACCATACTAGCGGTTATCTCCACCCTGCTACCATACAAGTGGTTATCTCCACCCTGCTACCATACT
>NW_025749817.1:17500-22387 GCF_021184085.1 Oncorhynchus gorbuscha | reverse complement strand
AATATAACCTGATAGCCTTGTGAAGTAGACTGAATATAACCCGATAGCCTTGTGGAGTAGACTGAATATAACCTGATAGCCTTGTGAAGTAGACTGAATATAACCTGATAGCCTTATGGAGTAGACTGAATATAACCTGATAGCCTTGTGAAGTAGACTGAATATAACCCGATAGCCTTGTGGAGTAGACTGAATATAACCTGATAGCCTTGTGAAGTAGACTGAATATAACCTGATAGCCTTGTGGAGTAGACTGAATATAACCTGATAGCCTTGTGGAGTAGACTGAATATAACCTGATAGCCTGATGGAGTAGACTGAATATAACCTGATAGCCTTGTGGAGTATCATATAGTACTAGTCAAGCAGGTGTTTTCCTCTCTCATTGCAATGTTATTTGATGATTATCTGATGGCTATTTGGGGAAACTTTGCCAGTCAGTTATTTTTTCTCTCTCCGAGAGAGCTGCCAATCTGGCTACCTGAATACATCGCCTTGACAGGAAGACAGGTGGAGAGGAGAACCTGCTTTCTCCTGGAGGATCTATGTTCACACAGACATTTATTAAACAGAAAGAGATGGGCAACAAAGGAGAGAGGAGAGACAGAAGACGAAGAGCAACAGAGGAGAGAGGAGAGACAGAAGAGGAAGGGCAACAGAGGAGGGAGGAGAGACAGAAGAGGAAGGGCAACAGAGGAGGCAGGAGAGACAGAAGAGGAAGAGCAATAGTGGAGAGAGGAGAGACAGAAGACGAAGAGCAACAGAGGAGAGAGGAGAGACAGAAGAGGAAGAGCAACAGAGGAGGGAGGAGAGACAGAAGAGGAAGAGCAACAGAGGAGGGATGAGAGACAGAAGAGGAAGGGCAACAGAGGAGGAAGGAGAGACAGAAGAGGAAGGGCAACAGAGGAGCGGGGAGAGACAGAAGAGGAAGAGCAACAGAGGAGAGAGGAGAGACAGAAGACGAAAAGCAACAGAGGAGGGAGGAGAGACAGAAAAGGAAGAGCAACAGAGGAGGGAGGAGAGACAGAAGAGGAAGGGCAACAGAGGAGAGACAGAAGATGAAGATCAACAGAGGAGGGAGGAGAGACAGAAGAGGAAGGGCAACAGAGGAGGGAGGAGAGACAGAAGAGGAAGAGCAACAGAGGAGGGAGGAGAGACAGAAGATGAAGATCAACAGAGGACGAAATAGAGACAGCAGAGGAAGGGCAATAGAGGAGGGAGGAGAGACAGAAGAGGAAGAGCAACAGAGGAGAGAGGAGAGACAGAAGAGGAAAAGCAACAGAGGAGGGAGGAGAGACAGAAGAGGAAGGGCAACAGAGGAGGGAGGAGAGACAGAAGATGAAGATCAACAGAGGAGGGAGGAGAGACAGAAGAGGAAGGGCAACAGAGGAGGGAGGAGAGACAGAAGAGGAAGAGCAACAGAGGAGGGAGGAGAGACAGAAGATGAAGATCAACAGAGGACGAAATAGAGACAGCAGAGGAAGGGCAATAGAGGAGAGAGGAGAGGAGAGGAGCGTACGTTAATCATTAATTGGCTCCTCAGAGCAGTCCTCCAACCCCCTGTCGGTCCAACACACACACACACACACACACACACACACACACACACACACACACACACACACACACACACACACACACACACACACACACACACACACACACACACACACACACACACACACACTGCTGTCCCTGTCAGAGATCTGTCAGGCGTGACATTGCTGGACCTCCACCTCTGGCTGTGTGCATACTCTGCTCTTCTCTTTCATTAGCCGATCAATAAGACGTTTTAATGACTTTCTGCTTCACAGTACTGAGGGATAGAGATTGTGTGTGTTTGTGTGCATGTGTGTGTATCTGTCTGTCTGTGTGTGAGGGAGTCTGGGGGTCAAAAGAACACACACTGATGAGCGCCAAGAAGGCTCTGCTTGGTAGGCTGCAGACACACACACACACACACATACATACACACACATACACACACACACACGCACACACAAACACACACACACACACACACACACACACACACACACACACACACACACACACACACACACACACACACACACACACACACACACACACACACACACACCCTCAGCATGTAAATTAGTGTGTTTCACAGGCACTTCCTCCTGGAAGACAACAGTCAGCAGATGTGCTGTGATGGATGCTGTCACCTTGTGGTGTCACTCGCTAAGCAGTGTGTGTGTGTGTGTGTGTGTGTGTGTGTGTGTGTGTGTGTGTGTGTGTGTGTGTGTGTGTGTGTGTGTGTGTGTGTGTGTGTGTGTGTGTGTGTGTGTGTGTGTGTGTGTGTGTGTGTGTGTGTGTGTGTGTACATATGCGTGTGTGTGTGTGTGGACTCCCCAAGGAGCCTAGATGCTGGAACAGCAGAGGAATGAAAATCTTGGATGTGAGACTTGTGAACAGATGGAAGTGTGTGTGTGCGTGTGCAGACAGAAACACACACACACACGCACAGCATGTAAATGACTCTGCTGTAAGAGATAGAGCAGGGTGACGTGCCTGCTGTGCTAGCTGTGTTGTGACGGTTCTGTGTTGCCTGCTGTGCTAGCTGTGTTGTGAAGGTTCTGTGTTGCCTGCTGTGCTAGCTGTATTGTGAAGGTTCTGTGTTGCCTGCTGTTCTAGCTGTGTTGTGAAGGTTCTGTGTTGCCTGCTGTTCTAGCTGTGTTGTGAAGGTTCTGTGTTGCCTGCTGTTCTAGCTGTGTTGTGAAGGTTCTGTGTTGCCTGCTGTGCTAGCTGTGTTGTGAAGGTTCTGTGTTGCCTGCTGTGCTTGCTGTGTTGTGAAGGTTCTGTGTTGCCTGCTGTGCTAACTGTATTGTGAAGGTTCTGTGTTGCCTGCTGTGCTAGCTGTGTTGTGAAGGTTCTGTGTTGCCTGCTGTGCTAACTGTATTGTGAAGGTTCTGTGTTGCCTGCTGTGCTAGCTGTGTTGTGAAGGTTCTGTGTTGCCTGCTGTGCTAGCTGTATTGTGAAGGTTCTGTGTTGCCTGCTGTGCTAGCTGTGTTGTGAAGGTTCTGTGTTGCCTGCTGTGCTAGCTGTGTTGTGAAGGTTCTGTGTTGCCTGCTGTGCTAGCTGTGTTGTGAAGGTTCTGTGTTGCCTGCTGTGCTAGCTGTGTTGTGAAGGTTCTGTGTTGCCTGCTGTGCTAGCTGTGTTGTGAAGGTTCTGTGTTGCCTGCTGTGCTAACTGTATTGTGAAGGTTCTGTGTTGCCTGCTGTGCTAGCTGGGATGTGAATGTCCTGTGTTGCCTGCTGTGCTAGCTATGTTGTGAAGGTTCTGTGTTGCCTGCTGTGCTAGCTATGTTGTGAAGGTTCTGTGTTGCCTGCTGTGCTATCTGTATTGTTAAGGTTCTGTGTTGCTAGGCTGTCTTGTCACATGTTGCTGAGGAGAGCAGTCACAGGTTTTGTCCCAAATGGAACACTAGATAGGGAATAGGGCACCATACCATACTCAAGCTGAGGCAGGCACATTATACAGTGTTAACTATACTGAACAAAAATATAAACGCAACATGCAACAATTTCTACGATTTTACTGAGTTACAGTTCATATAAGGAAATCAGTCAACTGAAATAAATGAATTAGGCCCTAATCTATGGACTTCACAAGACTGGTAACACACATATGTATCTGTTGGTCACATACACCTTTTTAAAAAATTTGGGAGCAGAGTTGATCAGGCTGTTGATTGTGGCCTGTAGAATGTTGTCCCACTCTTCTTCAATGGGAGTGCGAAGTTGCTGGATATTGGTGGGACATGTGTCGTACACATCAATCCAGAGCATCCCAAACATGCTCAATGGGGTGACATGTCTGGTGAGTATGGAGGCCAAGGAAGAACTGGGACATTTTCAGCTTCCAGGAATTGTGTACATATCTTTGCGACATGGGGCTGTGCATTATAATGCTGAAACATGAGGTAATGGCGTCAGATGACTGGCATGACAGTTGGCCTCATGATCTCGTCACGGTATCTCTGTGCATTCAAATTGCTATCAATAAAATGCAATTGTGTTCGTTGTCCATAGTTTATGCCTGGCCATACTATGACCCCACCACCACCATGGGGCACTCTGTTCACAATGTTGACATCAGCAAACTGCCTGCCCACACGGCACCATACATGCTGTCTTCCATCTGCCCGGTACAGTTGAAACCGGGATTCATCCGTGAAGAGCACACTTCTCCAGCGTGCCAGTGGCCATTGAAGGTGAGCATTTGCCCATTGAAGACTGTTACGATGCCTAACTGCAGTCAGGTCAAGACCTTGGTGAGGACGACTAGAATGCAGATGAGCTTCCCTGAGAATGTTTCTGACAGTTTGTGCAGAAATTCTTTGGTTGTGCAAACCCAGAGTTTCATTAGCTGTTCGGATGGCTGGTCACAGATGATCCCATAGGTGAAGAGACAGCCAACTGCACGCTCCCTGCAAACTTGAGACATCTGTAGCATTGTGTTGTGTGACAAAACTGTACATTTTAGAGTGGCCTTTTATTGTCCCCAGCGCAAGGTGCACCTGTGTAATGATCATGCTGTTTAATCAGCTTCTTGATATGCCACACCTGTCAGGTGGATGAATTATATTGGCAAAGGCTAAATGCTCACTAACAGGGTTGCAAACAAATTTGTGCACAGCATTTGAGAGAAATAATACTTTTTGTGAGTATGGAACATTTCTGGAATCTATTATTTCAGCTCATGAAACATGGGACCACTTTACATGTTGTGTTTCCTTTTTTTCCAGTATATTTAACAGGTCCATGTAACATTCCCACTCTGTCTCTCTTTCATCTCAGACCGTGCAGCACAGTACAGGGAATACTGGAGGCGTGCGTTCACCGTCAGGATTACATTATGTGTCTA
>NW_025749817.1:0-10000 GCF_021184085.1 Oncorhynchus gorbuscha | reverse complement strand
AACTGAGCTGTTTGGAACTGGGCTGTTTGGAACTGGGCTGTTTGGAACTGGGCTGTTTGGAACGGGGCTGTTTGGAACTGATCTGTTTGGAACTGAGCTGTTTGGAACTGAGCTGTTTGGAACTGGGCTGTTTGGAACTGACCTGGTTGGAACTGAGCTGTTTGGAACTGGGCTGTTTGGAACTGATCTGTTTGAAACTGAGCTGGTCGGAACTGGGCTGTTTGGAACTGATCTGTTTGGAACTGAGCTGGTTGGAACTGGGCTGTTTGGAACTGGGCTGTTTGGAACTGGGCTGTTTGGAACTGATCTGTTTGGAACTGGACTGTTTGGAACTGAGCTGTTTGGAACTGATCTGTTTGGAACTGGGCTGTTTGGAACTGATCTGTTTGGAACTGAGCTGGTTGGAACTGGGCTGTTTGGAACGGGGCTGTTTGGAACTGAGCTGTTTGGAACTGGGCTGTTTGGAACTGAGCTGTTTGGAACTGGGCTGTTTGGAACTGAGCTGTTTGGAATGGGGCTGTTTGGAACTGGGCTGTTTGGAACTGAGCTGTTTGGAACGGGCTGTTTGGAAGGGGCTGTTTGGAACTGAGCTGTTTGGAACTGGGCTGTTTGGAACTGAGCTGTTTGGAACTGAGCTGTTTGGAACTGATCTGTTTGGAACTGATCTGTTTGGAACTGGGCTGTTTGGAACTGGGCTGTTTGGAACTGGGCTGTTTGGAACTGGGCTGTTTGGAACTGGGCTGTTTGGAACTGAGTTGTTTGGAACTGAGTTGTTTGGAACTGGGCTGTTTGGAACTGGGCTGTTTGGAACTGGGCTGTTTGGAACTGGGCTGTTTGGAACTGAGTTGTTTGGAACTGGGCTGTTTGGAACTGAGTTGTTTGGAACTGGGCTGTTTGGAACTGAGTTGTTTGGAACTGGGCTGTTTGGAACTGAGCTGTTTGGAACTGGGCTGTTTGGAACTGTTCTGTTTGGAACTGGGCTGGTTGGAACTGGGCTGTTTGGAACTGGGCTGTTTGGAACTGATCTGTTTGGAACTGATCTGTTTGGAACTGAGCTGGTTGGAACTGAGCTGTTTGGAACTGATCTGTTTGGAACTGAGCTGTTTGGAACTGGGCTGTTTGGAACTGGGCTGTTTGGAACTGGGCTGTTTGGAACGGGGCTGTTTGGAACTGATCTGTTTGGAACTGAGCTGTTTGGAACTGAGCTGTTTGGAACTGGGCTGTTTGGAACTGACCTGGTTGGAACTGAGCTGTTTGGAACTGGGCTGTTTGGAACTGATCTGTTTGAAACTGAGCTGGTCGGAACTGGGCTGTTTGGAACTGATCTGTTTGGAACTGAGCTGGTTGGAACTGGGCTGTTTGGAACTGGGCTGTTTGGAACTGGGCTGTTTGGAACTGATCTGTTTGGAACTGGACTGTTTGGAACTGAGCTGTTTGGAACTGATCTGTTTGGAACTGGGCTGTTTGGAACTGATCTGTTTGGAACTGAGCTGGTTGGAACTGGGCTGTTTGGAACGGGGCTGTTTGGAACTGAGCTGTTTGGAACTGGGCTGTTTGGAACTGAGCTGTTTGGAACTGGGCTGTTTGGAACTGAGCTGTTTGGAATGGGGCTGTTTGGAACTGGGCTGTTTGGAACTGAGCTGTTTGGAACGGGGCTGTTTGGAAGGGGGCTGTTTGGAACTGAGCTGTTTGGAACTGGGCTGTTTGGAACTGAGCTGTTTGGAACTGAGCTGTTTGGAACTGATCTGTTTGGAACTGATCTGTTTGGAACTGGGCTGTTTGGAACTGGGCTGTTTGGAACTGGGCTGTTTGGAACTGGGCTGTTTGGAACTGGGCTGTTTGGAACTGAGTTGTTTGGAACTGAGTTGTTTGGAACTGGGCTGTTTGGAACTGGGCTGTTTGGAACTGGGCTGTTTGGAACTGGGCTGTTTGGAACTGAGTTGTTTGGAACTGGGCTGTTTGGAACTGAGTTGTTTGGAACTGGGCTGTTTGGAACTGAGTTGTTTGGAACTGGGCTGTTTGGAACTGAGCTGTTTGGAACTGGGCTGTTTGGAACTGTTCTGTTTGGAACTGGGCTGGTTGGAACTGGGCTGTTTGGAACTGGGCTGTTTGGAACTGATCTGTTTGGAACTGATCTGTTTGGAACTGAGCTGGTTGGAACTGAGCTGTTTGGAACTGATCTGTTTGGAACTGAGCTGTTTGGAACTGGGCTGTTTGGAACTGGGCTGTTTGGAACTGGGCTGTTTGGAACGGGGCTGTTTGGAACTGATCTGTTTGGAACTGGGCTGTTTGGAACTGGGCTGTTTGGAACTGGGCTGTTTGGAACTGAGTTGTTTGGAACTGAGTTGTTTGGAACTGGGCTGTTTGGAACTGGGCTGTTTGGAACTGGGCTGTTTGGAACTGGGCTGTTTGGAACTGAGTTGTTTGGAACTGGGCTGTTTGGAACTGAGTTGTTTGGAACTGGGCTGTTTGGAACTGAGTTGTTTGGAACTGGGCTGTTTGGAACTGAGCTGTTTGGAACTGGGCTGTTTGGAACTGTTCTGTTTGGAACTGGGCTGGTTGGAACTGGGCTGTTTGGAACTGGGCTGTTTGGAACTGATCTGTTTGGAACTGATCTGTTTGGAACTGAGCTGGTTGGAACTGAGCTGTTTGGAACTGATCTGTTTGGAACTGAGCTGTTTGGAACTGGGCTGTTTGGAACTGGGCTGTTTGGAACTGGGCTGTTTGGAACGGGGCTGTTTGGAACTGATCTGTTTGGAACTGAGCTGTTTGGAACTGAGCTGTTTGGAACTGGGCTGTTTGGAACTGAGCTGTTTGGAACTGGGCTGTTTGGAACGGGGCTGTTTGGAACTGGGCTGTTTGGAACTGAGCTGTTTGGAACGGGGCTGTTTGGAACTGATCTGTTTGGAACTGGGCTGTTTGGAACTGGGCTGTTTGGAACTGATCTGTTTGGAACTGAGCTGGTTGGAACTGGGCTGTTTGGAACTGAGCTGTTTGGAACTGAGCTGTTTGGAACTGATCTGTTTGGAACTGGGCTGTTTGGAACTGGGCTGTTTGGAATTGGGCTGTTTGGAACTGTTCTGTTTGGAACTGGGCTGGTTGGAACTGGGCTGTTTGGAACTGGGCTGTTTGGAACTGATCTGTTTGGAACTGATCTGTTTGGAACTGAGCTGGTTGGAACTGAGCTGTTTGGAACTGATCTGTTTGGAACTGAGCTGTTTGGAACTGGGCTGTTTGGAACTGGGCTGTTTGGAACTGGGCTGTTTGGAACGGGGCTGTTTGGAACTGATCTGTTTGGAACTGAGCTGTTTGGAACTGAGCTGTTTGGAACTGGGCTGTTCGGAACTGACCTGGTTGGAACTGAGCTGTTTGGAACTGGGCTGTTTCGAACGGGGCTGTTTGGAACTGGGCTGTTTGGAACTGGGCTGTTTGGAACTGGGCTGTTTGGAACTGGGCTGTTTGGAACTGGGCTGTTTGGAACTGATCTGTTTGGAACTGAGCTGTTTGGAACTGAGCTGGTTGGAGCTGAGCTGTTTGGAACTGAGCTGTTTGGAACTGAGCTGTTTGGAACTGGGCTGTTTGGAACTGAGCTGTTTGGAACTGGGCTGTTTGGAACTGAGCTGTTTGGAACTGGGCTGTTTGGAACTGAGCTGTTTGGAATGGGGCTGTTTGGAACTGGGCTGTTTGGAACTGAGCTGTTTGGAACGGGGCTGTTTGGAAGGGGGCTGTTTGGAACTGAGCTGTTTGGAACTGGGCTGTTTGGAACTGAGCTGTTTGGAACTGAGCTGTTTGGAACTGATCTGTTTGGAACTGGGCTGTTTGGAACTGAGCTGTTTGGAACTGGGCTGTTTGGAACTGATCTGTTTGAAACTGAGCTGGTCGGAACTGGGCTGTTTGGAACTGATCTGTTTGGAACTGAGCTGGTTGGAACTGGGCTGTTTGGAACTGGGCTGTTTGGAACTGGGCTGTTTGGAACTGATCTGTTTGGAACTGGACTGTTTGGAACTGAGCTGTTTGGAACTGATCTGTTTGGAACTGGGCTGTTTGGAACTGAGCTGTTTGGAACTGGGCTGTTTCGAACGGGGCTGTTTGGAACTGGGCTGTTTGGAACTGGGCTGTTTGGAACTGGGCTGTTTGGAACTGGGCTGTTTGGAACTGATCTGTTTGGAACTGAGCTGTTTGGAACTGAGCTGGTTGGAGCTGAGCTGTTTGGAACTGGGCTGTTTGGAACTGGGCTGTTTGGAACTGATCTGTTTGGAACTGGGCTGTTTGGAACTGGGCTGTTTGGAACTGAGCTGTTTGGAACTGAGCTGTTTGGAACTGGGCTGTTTGGAACTGAGATGTTTGGAACTGGGCTGTTTGGAACTGAGCTGTTTGGAACTGGGCTGTTTGGAACTGAGCTGTTTGGAACTGGGCTGTTTGGAACTGAGCTGTTTGGAACTGGGCTGTTTGGAACTGAGCTGTTTGGAATGGGGCTGTTTGGAACTGGGCTGTTTGGAACTGAGCTGTTTGGAACGGGGCTGTTTGGAAGGGGGCTGTTTGGAACTGAGCTGTTTGGAACTGGGCTGTTTGGAACTGAGCTGTTTGGAACTGAGCTGTTTGGAACTGATCTGTTTGGAACTGATCTGTTTGGAACTGGGCTGTTTGGAACTGGGCTGTTTGGAACTGGGCTGTTTGGAACTGGGCTGTTTGGAACTGATCTGTTTGGAACTGAGTTGTTTTGAACTGGGCTGTTTGGAACTGGGCTGTTTGGAACTGGGCTGTTTGGAACTGAGCTGTTTGGAACTGGGCTGTTTGGAACGGGGCTGTTTGGAACTGGGCTGTTTGGAACTGAGCTGTTTGCAACGGGGCTGTTTGGAACTGATCTGTTTGGAACTGGGCTGTTTGGAACTGGGCTGTTTGGAACTGGGCTGTTTGGAACTGGGCTGTTTGGAACTGATCTGTTTGGAACTGAGCTGGTTGGAACTGGGCTGTTTGGAACTGAGCTGTTTGGAACTGAGCTGTTTGGAACTGATCTGTTTGGAACTGGGCTGTTTGGAACTGGGCTGTTTGGAATTGGGCTGTTTGGAACTGTTCTGTTTGGAACTGGGCTGGTTGGAACTGGGCTGTTTGGAACTGGGCTGTTTGGAACTGATCTGTTTGGAACGGATCTGTTTGGAACTGAGCTGGTTGGAACTGAGCTGTTTGGAACTGATCTGTTTGGAACTGAGCTGTTTGGAACTGGGCTGTTTGGAACTGGGCTGTTTGGAACTGGGCTGTTTGGAACGGGCTGTTTGGAACTGATCTGTTTGGAACTGAGCTGTTTGGAACTGAGCTGTTTGGAACTGGGCTGTTTGGAACTGACCTGGTTGGAACTGAGCTGTTTGGAACTGGGCTGTTTCGAACGGGGCTGTTTGGAACTGGGCTGTTTGGAACTGGGCTGTTTGGAACTGGGCTGTTTGGAACTGGGCTGTTTGGAACTGATCTGTTTGGAACTGAGCTGTTTGGAACTGAGCTGGTTGGAGCTGAGCTGTTTGGAACTGGGCTGTTTGGAACTGGGCTGTTTGGAACTGATCTGTTTGGAACTGAGCTGTTTGGAACTGAGCTGGTTGGAGCTGAGCTGTTTGGAACTGGGCTGTTTGGAACTGAGCTGTTTGGAACTGAGCTGGTTGGAACTGAGCTGTTTAGAACTGGGCTGTTTCGAACGGAGCTGTTTGGAACTGGGCTGTTTGGAACTGGGTTGTTTGGAACTGGGCTGTTTGGAACTGATCTGTTTGGAACTGAGCTGTTTGGAACTGAGCTGGTTGGAGCTGAGCTGTTTGGAACTGGGCTGTTTGGAACTGAGCTGTTTGGAACTGAGCTGGTTGGAGCTGAGCTGTTTGGAACTGGGCTGTTTGGAACTGGGCTGTTTGGAACTGGGCTGTTTGGAACTGAGCTGGTTGGAGCTGAGCTGTTTGGAACTGGGCTGTTTGGAACTGAGCTGTTTGGAATTGATCTGCTTGGAACTGGGCTGTTTGGAACTGGGCTGTTTGGAACTGAGCTGGTTGGAACTGGGCTGTTTGGAACTGGGCTGTTTGGAACTGGGCTGTTTAGAACTGGGCTGTTTGGAACTGGGCTGTTTGGAACTGGGCTGTTTGGAACTGGGCTGTTTAGAACTGGGCTGTTTGGAACTGAGCTGTTTGGAACTGGGCTGTTTGGAACTGAGCTGTTTGGAACTGGGCTGTTTGGAACGGGGCTGTTTGGAACTGGGCTGTTTGGAACTGAGCTGTTTGGAACGGGGCTGTTTGGAACTGATCTGTTTGGAACTGGGCTGTTTGGAACTGGGCTGTTTGGAACTGGGCTGTTTGGAACTGGGCTGTTTGGAACTGATCTGTTTGGAACTGAGCTGGTTGGAACTGGGCTGTTTGGAACTGAGCTGTTTGGAACTGAGCTGTTTGGAACTGATCTGTTTGGAACTGGGCTGTTTGGAACTGGGCTGTTTGGAATTGGGCTGTTTGGAACTGTTCTGTTTGGAACTGGGCTGGTTGGAACTGGGCTGTTTGGAACTGGGCTGTTTGGAACTGATCTGTTTGGAACTGATCTGTTTGGAACTGAGCTGGTTGGAACTGAGCTGTTTGGAACTGATCTGTTTGGAACTGAGCTGTTTGGAACTGGGCTGTTTGGAACTGGGCTGTTTGGAACTGGGCTGTTTGGAACGGGGCTGTTTGGAACTGATCTGTTTGGAACTGAGCTGTTTGGAACTGAGCTGTTTGGAACTGGGCTGTTTGGAACTGACCTGGTTGGAACTGAGCTGTTTGGAACTGGGCTGTTTCGAACGGGGCTGTTTGGAACTGGGCTGTTTGGAACTGGGCTGTTTGGAACTGGGCTGTTTGGAACTGGGCTGTTTGGAACTGATCTGTTTGGAACTGAGCTGTTTGGAACTGAGCTGGTTGGAGCTGAGCTGTTTGGAACTGGGCTGTTTGGAACTGGGCTGTTTGGAACTGATCTGTTTGGAACTGGGCTGTTTGGAACTGGGCTGTTTGGAACTGAGCTGTTTGGAACTGAGCTGTTTGGAACTGGGCTGTTTGGAACTGAGATGTTTGGAACTGGGCTGTTTGGAACTGAGCTGTTTGGAACTGGGCTGTTTGGAACTGAGCTGTTTGGAACTGGGCTGTTTGGAACTGAGCTGTTTGGAACTGGGCTGTTTGGAACTGAGCTGTTTGGAATGGGGCTGTTTGGAACTGGGCTGTTTGGAACTGAGCTGTTTGGAACGGGGCTGTTTGGAAGGGGGCTGTTTGGAACTGAGCTGTTTGGAACTGGGCTGTTTGGAACTGAGCTGTTTGGA
Organism: Oncorhynchus gorbuscha; assembly: GCF_021184085.1. Taxonomy (NCBI): domain Eukaryota; kingdom Metazoa; phylum Chordata; class Actinopteri; order Salmoniformes; family Salmonidae; genus Oncorhynchus; species Oncorhynchus gorbuscha. The sequence goes on along the minus strand of NW_025749817.1, from coordinate 2,697 downwards.
ACTGAGCTGTTTGGAACTGATCTGTTTGGAACTGATCTGTTTGGAACTGGGCTGTTTGGAACTGGGCTGTTTGGAACTGGGCTGTTTGGAACTGGGCTGTTTGGAACTGATCTGTTTGGAACTGAGTTGTTTGGAACTGGGCTGTTTGGAACTGGGCTGTTTGGAACTGGGCTGTTTGGAACTGAGTTGTTTGGAACTGGGCTGTTTGGAACTGAGTTGTTTGGAACTGGGCTGTTTGGAACTGAGTTGTTTGGAACTGGGCTGTTTGGAACTGAGCTGTTTGGAACTGGGCTGTTTGGAACTGAGCTGTTTGGAACTGGGCTGTTTGGAACTGATCTGTTTGAAACTGAGCTGGTTGGAACTGGGCTGTTTGGAACTGATCTGTTTGGAACTGAGCTGGTTGGAACTGGGCTGTTTGGAACTGATCTGTTTGGAACTGGACTGTTTGGAACTGAGCTGTTTGGAACTGATCTGTTTGGAACTGGGCTGTTTGGAACTGATCTGTTTGGAACTGAGCTGGTTGGAACTGGGCTGTTTGGAACGGGGCTGTTTGGAACTGAGCTGTTTGGAACTGGGCTGTTTGGAACTGAGCTGTTTGGAACTGGGCTGTTTGGAACTGAGCTGTTTGGAACTGGGCTGTTTGGAACGGGGCTGTTTGGAACTGGGCTGTTTGGAACTGAGCTGTTTGCAACGGGGCTGTTTGGAACTGATCTGTTTGGAACTGGGCTGTTTGGAACTGGGCTGTTTGGAACTGGGCTGTTTGGAACTGGGCTGTTTGGAACTGATCTGTTTGGAACTGAGCTGGTTGGAACTGGGCTGTTTGAAACAGAGCTGTTTGGAACTGAGCTGTTTGGAACTGATCTGTTTGGAACTGGGCTGTTTGGAACTGGGCTGTTTGGAATTGGGCTGTTTGGAACTGTTCTGTTTGGAACTGGGCTGGTTGGAACTGGGCTGTTTGGAACTGGGCTGTTTGGAACTGATCTGTTTGGAACGGATCTGTTTGGAACTGAGCTGGTTGGAACTGAGCTGTTTGGAACTGATCTGTTTGGAACTGAGCTGTTTGGAACTGGGCTGTTTGGAACTGGGCTGTTTGGAACTGGGCTGTTTGGAACGGGGCTGTTTGGAACTGATCTGTTTGGAACTGAGCTGTTTGGAACTGAGCTGTTTGGAACTGGGCTGTTTGGAACTGACCTGGTTGGAACTGAGCTGTTTGGAACTGGGCTGTTTCGAACGGGGCTGTTTGGAACTGGGCTGTTTGGAACTGGGCTGTTTGGAACTGGGCTGTTTGGAACTGGGCTGTTTGGAACTGATCTGTTTGGAACTGAGCTGTTTGGAACTGAGCTGGTTGGAGCTGAGCTGTTTGGAACTGGGCTGTTTGGAACTGGGCTGTTTGGAACTGATCTGTTTGGAACTGAGCTGTTTGGAACTGAGCTGGTTGGAGCTGAGCTGTTTGGAACTGGGCTGTTTGGAACTGAGCTGTTTGGAACTGAGCTGGTTGGAACTGAGCTGTTTAGAACTGGGCTGTTTCGAACGGAGCTGTTTGGAACTGGGCTGTTTGGAACTGGGTTGTTTGGAACTGGGCTGTTTGGAACTGATCTGTTTGGAACTGAGCTGTTTGGAACTGAGCTGGTTGGAGCTGAGCTGTTTGGAACTGGGCTGTTTGGAACTGAGCTGTTTGGAACTGAGCTGGTTGGAGCTGAGCTGTTTGGAACTGGGCTGTTTGGAACTGGGCTGTTTGGAACTGGGCTGTTTGGAACTGAGCTGGTTGGAGCTGAGCTGTTTGGAACTGGGCTGTTTGGAACTGAGCTGTTTGGAATTGATCTGCTTGGAACTGGGCTGTTTGGAACTGGGCTGTTTGGAACTGAGCTGGTTGGAACTGGGCTGTTTGGAACTGGGCTGTTTGGAACTGGGCTGTTTAGAACTGGGCTGTTTGGAACTGGGCTGTTTGGAACTGGGCTGTTTGGAACTGGGCTGTTTAGAACTGGGCTGTTTGCCTCCTGCATCAGGGTGCGTAATGTATTCAAATTCTACAGCTTCATTTCCCTCAACCATTGATTTCTAGGCTGGCCAAGAGGCCATGGAAAAGCCTATTGATTCACAACGTTGTGGTGCTTTCCACTCTTCTCTCCCATGAGACACTGCAACTCTGGAAGGGGTAGGAGAGAAGAGGAGGGGAGGTGTTTGGGTGTGTGGGAGAGAGGGAAGGAAGGAGTGTAGAGGAGTGTGGGATGTGGGAGAGTGGGAATGAGATTAAATTAGAGGAGAAGAGAGGCGAGCAAAGAGGGTTTGTGTGTGAGATGTGTGAGGGGAGTGCAGTGGGAGGTTATATAGGGTGAGGTGTATGGGGGAGAAGAGAGATATAAGATATGGTTGTTGGAGAGTGGAGATAAGTTTAGTGCTTGTACAAGGACAGATACTGTGTCCCTACTAGCCCTGGTCAAAGGTAGAGCACTATAAATAGGGTGCCATTTAGGACGCAGGTTGTCTGTTCTCATCTGTCCTCCTCTATAACCCTCCTGACCCCCCAAGGGAGACAGTAGGTGAAACCTCCTGGTATCTTCCAGTAATAGTAATGCCCTCCTCTCTCCTCTATAACCCTCCTGACCCCCCAAGGCAGACAGCAGGTTAAACCTCCTGGTATCTTCCAGTAATAGTAATGCCCTCCTCTCTCCTCTATAACCCTCCTGACCCCCAAGG
>NW_025749816.1:0-22396 GCF_021184085.1 Oncorhynchus gorbuscha | reverse complement strand
GGCACTTGAACCAAACAGACTCAGACACCTGCTCACCACGCAGCATCTGAGGAAAACACGACACGACAGGGCGATACACAAACACAGCACGGTGAATTCTAGACAAGGAACCGACAGGGCAGAAACGAATAACAAGGAGAGAAATAGGGACTCTAATCAGGGAAAAGGATCGGGAACAGGTGTGGGAAGACTAAATGATTGATTAGGGGAATAGGAACAGCTGGGAGCAGGAACGGAACGATAGAGAGAAGAGAGAGCGGGAGAGTGAGAGAGGGAGGGGGAGAGAGAGGGATAGAAAGAGGGAAAGAACCTAATAAGACCAGCAGAGGGAAACGAATAGAAGGAGAAGAACAGGGACAAGGCATGATAATCAATGACAAAACATGACAGTACCCCCCACTCACCGAGCGCCTCCTGGCGCACTCGAGGAGGAATCCTGGCGGCAACGGAGGAAATCATCAATGAGTGAACGGTCCAGCACGCCCCGAGACGGAACCCAACTCCTCTCCTCAGGACCGTAACCCTCCCAATCCACTAAGTATTGGTGACCCCGTCCCCGAGAACGCATGTCCATGATCTTATGTACCTTGTAAATAGGTGCGCTCTCGACAAGGACGGGAGGGGGGAGGGAAGACGAACGGGAGTGCGAAGAAAGGGCTTGACACAGGAGACATGGAAGACAGGATGGACGCGACGAAGATGTCGCGGAAGAAGCAGTCGCACAGCGACAGGATTGACGACCTGGGAGACACGGAACGGACCAATGAACCGCGGAGTCAACTTACGAGAAGCTGTCGTAAGAGGAAGGTTGCGAGTGGAAAGCCACACTCTCTGGCCGCAACAATACCTTGGACTCTTAATCCTGCGTTTATTGGCGGCTCACAGTCTGTGCCCTGTAACGGCAAAGTGCAGACCTCACCCTCCTCCAGGTGCGCTCACAACGTTGGACAAACGCTTGAGCGGAGGGAACGCTGGACTCGGCAAGCTGGGATGAGAACAGAGGAGGCTGGTAACCCAGACTACTCTGAAACGGAGATAACCCGGTAGCAGACGAAGGAAGCGAATTGTGAGCGTATTCTGCCCAGGGGAGCTGTTCTGCCCAAGACGCAGGGTTTCTGAAAGAAAGGCTGCGTAGTATGCGACCAATCGTCTGATTGGCCCTCTCTGCTTGACCGTTAGACTGGGGATGAAACCCGGAAGAGAGACTGACGGACGCACCAATCAAACGACAGAACTCCCTCCAAAACTGTGACGTGAATTGCGGGCCTCTGTCTGAAACGGCGTCTAACGGGAGGCCATGAATTCTGAATACATTCTCGATAATGATTTGTGCCCTCTCCTTAGCGGAAGGAAGTTTAGCGAGGGGAATGAAATGTGCCGCCTTAGAGAACCTATCGACAACCGTAAGAATCACAGTCTTCCCCGCAGACAAAGGCAGACCGGTAATGAAGTCTAGGGCGATGTGAGACCATGGTCGAGAAGGAATGGGGAGCGGTCTGAGACGACCGGCAGGAGGAGAGTTACCCGACTTAGTCTGCGCGCAGTCCGAACAAGCAGCCACGAAACGGCGCGTGTCACGCTCCTGAGTCGGCCACCAAAAGCGCTGGCGAATAGACGCAAGAGTGCCTCGAACACCGGGATGACCAGCTAACTTGGCAGAGTGAGCCCACTGAAGAACAGCCAGACGAGTGGAAACAGGAACGAAAAGGAGGTTACTAGGACAAGCGCGCGGCGACGCAGTGTGCGTGAGTGCTTGCTTAACCTGTCTTTCAATTCCCCAGACTGTTAACCCGACAACACGCCCATAAGGAAGAATCCCCTCGGGATCAGTGAAGCCACAGAAGAACTAAACAGACGGGATAAGGCATCAGGCTTGGTGTTCTTGCTACCCGGACGGTAAGAAATCACAAACTCGAAACGAGCGAAAAACAACGCCCAACGAGCTTGACGGGCATTAAGTCGTTTGGCAGAACGGATGTACTCAAGGTTCTTATGGTCTGTCCAAACGACAAAAGGAACGGTCGCCCTCCAACCACTGTCGCCATTCGCCTAGGGCTAAGCGGATGGCGAGCAGTTCACGGTTACCCACATCATAGTTGCGCTCAGATGGCGACAGGCGATGAGAAAATAAGCGCAAGGATGAACCTTATCGTCAGACTGGAAGCGCTGGGATAGAATGGCTCCCACGCCTACCTCTGAAGCGCCACCTCGACAATGAATTGTCTAGTGACGTCAGGAGTAACGAGGATAGGAGCGGACGTAAAACGTTCTTTTAGAAGATCAAAAGCTCCCTGGGCGGAACCGGACCACTTAAAACACGTCTTGACAGAAGTAAGAGCTGTGAGAGGGGCAGCAACTTGACCGAAATTACGAATGAAACGCCGATAGAAATTAGCGAAACCTAAAAAGCGCTGCAACTCGACACGTGACCTTGGAACGGGCCAATCACTGACAGCTTGGACCTTAGCGGAATCCATCTGAATGCCTTCAGCGGAAATAACGGAACCGAGAAAAGTAACGGAGGAGACATGAAAAGAGCACTTCTCAGCCTTTACGTAGAGACAATTCTCTAAAAGGCGCTGTAGAACACGTCGAACGTGCTGAACATGAATCTCGAGTGACGGAGAAAAATCAGGATATCGTCAAGATAGACAAAAACAAAGATGTTCAGCATGTCTCTCAGAACATCATTAACTAATGCCTGAAAAACAGCTGGCGCATTGGCGAGACCAAACGGCAGAACCCGGTACTCAAAATGCCCTAACGGAGTGTTAAACGCCGTTTTCCACTCGTCCCCCTCTCTGATGCGCACGAGATGGTAAGCGTTACGAAGGTCCAACTTAGTAAAGCACCTGGCTCCCTGCAGAATCTCGAAGGCTGATGACATAAGGGGAAGCGGATAACGATTCTTAACCGTTATGTCATTCAGCCTCGATAATCCACGCAGGGGCGCAGAGTACCGTCCTTCTTCTTAACAAAAAGAACCCCGCCCGGCCGGAGAGGAAGAAGGCACTATGGTACCGGCGTCAAGAGACACAGACAAATAATCCTCGAGAGCCTTACGTTCGGGAGCCGACAGAGAGTATAGTCTACCCCGAGGAGGAGTGGTCCCCGGAAGGAGATCAATACTACAATCATACGACCGGTGAGGAGGAAGGGAGTTGGCTCGGGACCGACTGAAGACCGTGCGCAGATCATGATATTCCTCCGGCACTCCTGTCAAATCGCCAGGTTCCTCCTGAGAAGTAGGGACAGAAGAAACGGGAGGGATGGCAGACATTAAACACTTCACATGACAAGAAACGTTCCAGGATAGGATAGAATTACTAGACCAATTAATAGAAGGATTATGACATACTAGCCAGGGATGACCCAAAACAACAGGTGTAAACGGTGAACGAAAAATCAAAAAAGAAATAGTCTCACTGTGGTTACCAGATACTGTGAGGGTTAAAGGTAGTGTCTCAAATCTGATACTGGGAAGATGACTACCATCTAAGGCGAACATGGGCGTAGGCTTCTCTAACTCTCTGAAAGGAATGTCATGTTTCCGAACCCATGCTTCGTCCATGAAACAACCCTCAGCCCCAGAGTCTATCAAGGCACTACATGTAGCACCCGAACCGGTCCAGCGTAGATGGACCGACAAAGTAGTACAGGATTTTGATGGAGAGACTTGAGTAGTTGCGCTCACCTGTAGCCCTCCGCTTACAGATGAGCTCTGGCTTTTACTGGACATGAATTAACAAAATGTCCAGCAACTCCGCAATAGAGGCACAGGCGGTTGGTGATCCTCCGTTCCCTCTCCTTAGTCGAGATGCGAATCCCTCCCAGCTGCATGGGCTCAGTCTCTGAGCCAGAGGAGGGAGATGGTTGCGATGCGGAGCAGGGAAACACCGTTGATGCGAGCTCTCTTCCACGAGCCCGGTGACGAAGATCTACCCGTCGTTCTATGCGGATGGCGAGAGCAATCAAAGAGTCCACATCTGAAGGAACCTCCCGGGAGAGAATCTCATCCTTAACCACTGCGTGGAGTCCCTCCAGAAAACGAGCGAGCAGCGCCGGCTCGTTCCACTCACTAGAGGCAGCAAGAGTGCGAAACTCAATAGAATAATCCGTTATGGACCGTTCACCTTGGCATAGGGAAGCCAGGGCCCTAGAAGCCTCCCTACCAAAAACTGAACGGTCAAAAACCCGAATCATCTCCTCTTTAAAGTTCTGGTACTTGTTAGAGCAATCAGCCCTTGCCTCCCAGATAGCTGTGCCCCATTCTCGAGCCCGGCCAGTAAGGAGTGAAATGACGTAAGCAACCCGAGCTCTCTCTCTAGAGTATGTGTTGGGTTGAGAGAGAACACAATCTCACACTGCGTGAGAAAGGAGCGGCACTCAGTGGGCTGCCCGGAGTAGCAAGGTGGGTTATTAACCCTAGGTTCTGGAGGCTCGGCAGGCCAGGAAGTAACAGGTGGCACGAGACGAAGACTCTGGAACTGTCCAGAGAGGTCGGAAACCTGAGCGGCCAGGTTCTCCACGGCATGGCGAGCAGCAGACAATTCCTGCTCGTGTCTGCCGAGCATGGCTCCTTGGATCTCGACGGCAGTGTAACGAGCGTCTGAAGTCGCTGGGTCCATTCCTTGGTCGGTTCCTTCTGTCATGCAGGTGAAAGAGGACCCAAAAGCGACTTGGCGAAAACAGAGTCTTTAATCCAGTAAAGTAAATACAATCAAAAAACACAACTTTCACTCGAAATGACGAGGACAAACTGGAGACTCGATCTTGAACAGCAGGTGAACAGCAGGTTGCCTCGGGAAGGCACTTGAACCAAACAGACTCAGACACCTGCTCACCACGCAGCATCTGAGGAAAACACGACACGACAGGGCGATACACAAACACAGCACGGTGAATTCTAGACAAGGAACCGACAGGGCAGAAACGAATAACAAGGAGAGAAATAGGGACTCTAATCAGGGAAAAGGATCGGGAACAGGTGGGAAGACTAAATGATTGATTAGGGGAATAGGAACAGCTGGGAGCAGGAACGGAACGATAGAGAGAAGAGAGAGCGGGAGAGTGAGAGAGGGAGGGGGAGAGAGAGGGATAGAAAGAGGGAAAGAACCTAATAAGACCAGCAGAGGGAAACGAATAGAAGGAGAAGAACAGGGACAAGGCATGATAATCAATCACAGAGTTACACATGGAGTAAACAACATACAGTCAATAATACAGTATAAACAAGTCTATATACGATGTGAGCAAATAAGGTGAGGAAGGGAGGTACAAAAAAAGGCAAAACAAGGCCATGGTGGCGAAGTAAATACAATATAGCAAATAAAACACTGGAATGGTAGTTTTGCAGGGGAAGAATGTGCAAAGTAGAGATAGAAATAATGGGGTGCAAAGGAGCAAAATAAATAAATACAGTAGGGAAAGAGGTAGTTGTTTGGGCTAAATTATAGGTGGGCTATGTACAGGTGCAGTAATCTGTGAGCTGCTCTGACAGCTGGTGCCAAAGCTAGTGAGGGAGATAAGTGTTTCCAGTTTCAGAGATTTTTGTAGTTGACAGGAGTGAGTGTTGAGGAGGATGAAATGGAAGATTCCCGTGTCTGTGACTCCGTTTGATGCCATGCAGACCCAGGTGAAACAGAGAAGACATTGTCTGTCCTGCTGATTCTTTGTCCGACAAGGTCAAGTTAGGATGTGTTAGTTATCCACGAAGGCTTTTTGTTTCGGAAAATGCCACAGTGTTTGGTTCCAAGCTTATGCTTATGTTGCAGCTGTGTGTAGGAGGGAGACGTCTAGATGTGAGATGTGTTTAGGAGGGAGACGTCTAGATGTGAGATGTGTGTAGGAGGGAGACGTCTAGATGTGAGATGTGTGTAGGAGGGAGATGTCTAGATGTGAGATGTGTGTAGGAGGAGATGTCTAGATGTGAGATGTGTGTAGGGGAGATGTCTAGATGTGAGATGTGTGTAGGAGGGAGATGTCTAGATGAGATGTGTGTAGGAGGGAGATGTCTAGATGTGAGATGTGTGTAGGAGGGAGATGTCTAGATGTGAGATGTGTAGGAGGGAGACGTCTAGATGAGATGTGTAGGAGGGAGACGTCTAGATGTGAGATGTGTGTAGGAGGGAGACGTCTAGATGTGAGATGGGAGGGAGACGTCTAGATGTGAGATGTGTAGGAGGAGACGTCTAGATGTGAGATGTGTGTAGGAGGGAGACGTCTAGATGAGATGTAGGAGGGAGACGTCTAGATGTGAGATGTGTGTAGGAGGGAGACGCCTAGATGTGAGAGATGTGTGTGTAGGGGAGACGCCTAGATGTGAGATGTGTGGGGGGAGACGTCTAGGATGTGAGATGTGTTTAGGAGGGAGATGTCTAGATGTGAGATGTGTGTAAGAGGGAGATGTCTAGATGTGAGATGTGTAGGAGGGAGATGTCTAGATGTGAGAAGGAGGGAGATGTCTAGATGTGAGATGTAGGAGGAGACGTCTGATGTGAGATGTGTGTAGGAGGGAGACGCCTAGATGTGAGATGTGTAGGAGGGAGACGTCTAGATGTGAGATGTGTGTAGGAGGGAGACGTCTAGATGTGAGATGTAGGAGGGAGACGTCTAGATGTGAGATGTGTAGGAGGGAGACGTCTAGATGTGAGATGTGTGTAGGAGGGAGACGCTCTGATGTGAGATGTAGAGGGAGACGTCTAGATGTGAGATGTGTAGGGAGGGAGACGTCTAGATGTGAGATGTTAGAGGGAGACGTCTAGATGTGAGATGTGTAGGAGGGAGACGTCTAGATGTGAGATGTAGGAGGGAGACGCCTAGATGTGAGATGTGTAGAGGGAGACGCCTTAGATGTGAGATGTGGAGGAGGGAGACGCTCTAGATGTGAGATGTGTGTGTAGGGGGAGACGCCTAGATGTGAGATGTGTGTAGGGGAGATGTCTAGATGAGATGTGTGTAGGGGTGAGACGTCTAGATGTGAGATGTGTAGGAGGGAGACGTCTAGATGTGAGATGTAGGAGGGAGACGTCTAGATGTGAGATGTGTGTAGGAGGGAGATGTCTAGATGTGAGATGTGTGTAGGGGGAGATGTCTAGATGTGAGATGTGTAGGAGGGAGATTTCTAGATGTGAGATGTGTGAGGGAGATGTCTAGATGTGAGATGTGTGTAAGAGGGAGATGTCTAGATGTGAGATGTGGGAGGGAGATGTCTAGATGTGAGATGTGTGTAGGAGGGAGATGTCTAGATGTGAGATGTGTAGAGGGAGTGATGTCTAGATGTGAGATGTGTGTAGGGAGGGAGATTTCCAGATGTGAGATGTGTGTAGGAGGGAGATTTCCAGATGAGATGTGTGTAGGAGGGAGATTTCCAGATGTGAGATGTGTAGGAGGGAGATGTCTAGATGTGAGATGTGTAGGAGGGAGATTTCCAGATGTGAGATGTGTAGGAGGGAGATTTCCAGATGTGAGATGTGTGTAGGAGGGAGATTTCAGATGAGATGTGTAGGAGGGAGATGTCTAGATGTGAGATGTGTAGGAGGGAGATTTCCAGATGTGAGATGTGTGTAGAGGGAGATGTCTAGATGTGAGATGTGTGTAGGAGGGAGATTTCCAGATGTGAGATGTGTGTAGGAGGGAGATGTCTAGATGAGATGTGTGCAGGAGGACATGAGACAAATGAATGTGTAGTATTGGTGGAGGAAGTTGTGTGTGTTAACTGTGGGGTTCCCATGGGGCTGGAGATCGGCGGCTCCAGTGAGAGAAAGGCAGGTGAGGTTTCCCACGATCAGATTAGTACAGAAAGTGTTGTATGCTGTAGCAGTGAAGGGAGAAGTAGAGGAAGATGGGTTGCAGGGTGAGGGATCCTGAGAGGATTGCTATGAGTAGGAAGAGACCAATAGAGAGGATAGGAATAATATGTGCTTCCAGTAAGGTGGGTTTCTTAGCATTCATAGCCATGGTTGTCAACTGCACTGCAGAAATAGAACATAAGTGACATAAAATAGAGTTTAAAAAATATTTTATCATTATTTATTAAGTAGACAAGAACAAATTATTATTTTCAATAACTGGTCTAGGAACAGTGGGTTAACTGGTCTAGGAACAGTGGGTTAACTGGTCTAGGAACAGTGGGTTAACTGGTCTAGGAACAGTGGGTTAACTGGTCTAGGAACAGTGGTTAACTGGTCTAGAACAGTGGGTTAACTGGCCTAGGAACAGTGGGTTAACTGGTCTAGGAACAGTGGGTTAACTGGTCTAGGAACAGTGGGTTAACTGGTCTAGGAACAGTGGGTTAACTGGTCCAGGAACAGTGGGTTAACTGGCCTAGGAACAGTGGGTTAACTGGCCTAGGAACAGTGGGTTAACTGGCCTAGGAACAGTGGGTTAACTGGTCTGGGAACAGTGGGTTAACTGGTCTGGGAACAGTGGGTTAACTGGTCTAGGAACAGTGGGTTAACTGGTCTAGGAACAGTGGGTTAACGGTCTAGGGAACAGTGGGTTAACTGGTCTAGGAACAGTGGGTTAACTGGTCTAGGAACAGTGGGTTAACTGGCCTAGGAACAGTGGGTTAACTGGTCTAGGAACAGTGGGTTAACTGGTCTAGGAACAGTGGGTTAACTGGTCTAGGAACAGTGGGTTAACTGGTCTAGGAACAGTGGGTTAACTGGTCTAGGAACAGTGGGTTAACTGGTCTAGGAACAGTGGGTTAACTGGTCTAGGAACAGTGGGTTAACTGGTCTAGCAACAGTGGGTTAACTGGTCTAGGAACAGTGGGTTAACTGGTCTAGGAACAGTGGGTTAACTGGTCTAGGAACAGTGGGTTAACTGGCCTAGGAACAGTGGGTTAACTGGCCTAGGAACAGTGGGTTAACTGGTCTGGGAACAGTGGGTTAACTGGTCTGGGAACAGTGGGTTAACTGGTCTAGGAACAGTGGGTTAACTGGTCTAGGAACAGTGGGTTAACTGGTCTAGGAACAGTGGGTTAACTGGCCTAGGAACAGTGGGTTAACTGGCCTAGGAACAGTGGGTTAACTGGTCTAGGAACAGTGGGTTAACTGGTCTAGGAACAGTGGGTTAACTGGTCTAGGAACAGTGGGTTAACTGGTCTAGGAACAGTGGGTTAACTGGTCTAGGAACAGTGGGTTAACTGGTCTAGGAACAGTGGGTTAACTGGTCTAGGAACAGTGGGTTAACTGGTCTAGGAACAGTGGGTTAACTGGTCTAGGAACAGTGGGTTAACTGGTCTAGGAACAGTGGGTTAACTGGCCTAGGAACAGTGGGTTAACTGGCCTAGGAACAGTGGGTTAACTGGTCTGGGAACAGTGGGTTAACTGGTCTGGGAACAGTGGGTTAACTGGTCTGGGAACAGTGGGTTAACTGGCCTGGGAACAGTGGGTTAACTGGTCTGGGAACAGTGGGTTAACTGGCCTAGGGAACAGTGGGTTAACTGGTCTAGGAACAGTGGGTTAACTGGTCAGGGAACAGTGGGTTAACTGAGTCTAGGAACAGTGGGTTAACTGGTCTAGAACAGTGGGTTAACTGGTCTAGGAACAGTGGGTTAACTGGTCTAGGAACAGTGGGTTAACTGGTCTAGGAACAGTGGGTTAACTGGTCTAGGAACAGTGGGTTAACTGGTCTAGGAACAGTGGTTAACTGGTCTAGGAACAGGGTTAACTGGTCTAGGAACAGTGGGTTAACTGGCCTAGGAACAGTGGGTTAACTGGCCTAGGAACAGTGGGGTTAACTGGTCTGGGAACAGTGGGTTAACTGGTCTGGGAACAGGGTTAACTGGTCTGGGAACAGTGGGTTAACTGGCCTGGGAACAGTGGGTTAACTGGTCTGGGAACAGTGGGTTAACTGGCCTAGGAACAGTGGGTTAACTGGTCTAGGAACAGTGGGTTAACTGGTCTAGGAACAGTGGGTTAACTGGTCTAGGAACAGTGGGTTAACTGGTCTAGGAACAGTGGGTTAACTGGTCTAGGAACAGTGGGTTAACTGGTCTAGGAACAGTGGGTTAACTGGTCTAGGAACAGTGGGTTAACTGGCCTAGGAACAGTGGGTTAACTGGCCTAGGAACAGTGGGTTAACTGGTCCAGGAACAGTGGTTAACTGGTCAGAACAGTGGTAACTGGTCTAGGAACAGGGGTTAACTGTCTAGGAACAGTGGGGTTAACTAGTTCAGGAACAGTGGGTTAACTGGTCTAGGAACAGTGGGTTAACTGGTCTGGGAACAGTGGGTTAACTGGTCTGGGAACAGTGGGTTAACTGGTCTGGGAACAGTGGGTTAACTGGTCTGTGGAACAGTGGGTTAACTGGTCTAGGAACAGTGGGTTAACTGGTCTAGAACAGTGGGTTAACCGCTTCATCTGTTCAGGGGCAGAACGACAGATGTGTGCCTTGTCAGCTCAGGGCTTTGAACTTGCAACCTTCCGGTTACTAGTCCCAACACTCTAACCACTAGGCTACCTGGACGGCACAGGTTATAGTGTGGAAGCTGCAGAGAAACACTTGGGATTGTGAGGTTTTACTGCAGAACAGTTGCAGGAGTGTGCTGAATGGTAGTGTTCTGTCCTCCCAGACCGTTGATCTGACTAGGATTAGGTTAAATAGTGGAATGGGCTGTTGGGTTTTTTGCTCATTTCTGAGAGGGGTAATAGTAGGTAGACTGTGAATGGCCTCGCCCTCCAGTACAGTAGCTAGACTGTGAATGGTCTTCTCCAGTACAGTAGGTAGGCTGTGAATGGCCTCACTCTCCAGTACAGTAGGTAGACTGTGAATGGCCTCTGTCTCCAGTACAGTAGGTAGACTGTGAATGGCCTCTCTCTCCAGTACAGTAGGTAGACTGTGAATATCCCTCACTCTACAGTACAGTAGCTAGACTGTGAATAGCCTCTTCTCCAGTACAGTAGCTAGACTGTGAATGGCCTCACTCTCAGTACAGTAGGTATGTGAATGGCCTCTCTCCAGTACAGTAGGTAGACCAGAATGGCCTCTCTCCAGTACAGTAGGTAGACTGTGAATGGCCTCTCTCTCCAGTACAGTAGATAGACTGTGAATGGTCTCACTCTCCAGTACAGTAGATAGACTGTGAATGGCCTCTCTCCAGTACAGTAGGTAGACTGTGAATGGCCTCTCTCCAGTACAGTAGGTAGACTGTGAATGGCCTCTCTCTCCAGTACAGGTAGACTGTGAATGGCCTCACTCTCCAGTACAGTAGCTAGACTGTGAATGGCCTCACTTCCAGCATGGCCAGGCAGGTGACTGTGAATGGCCCTACTCTCCAGTACAGTAGGTAGACTGTGAATGGCCTCACTCCCTCCAGTACAGTAGGTAGACTGTGAATGGCCTCACTTCCAGTACAGTAGGGGTAGACTGTGAATGGCCTCACTCTCCAGTACAGTAGGTAGACTGTGAATGGTCTCGCTCTCCAGTACAGTAGGTAGACTGTGAATGGTCTCTCTCTCCAGCACAATAGGCAGACTGTGAATGTTCTCACTCTCCAGTACAGTAGGTAGACTGTGAATGGTCTCTCTCTCCAGTACAGTAGGGTAGACTGTGAATGGCCTCACTCTCCAGTACTGCAGGTAGACCAGAATGGTCTACCTACCCAGTACAGTACCTAGACTGTGAATGGCCACACTCTCCGGTACAGTAGGTAGACTGTGAATGGCCTCACCTCCAGTACAGTACCTAGACTGTGAATGCCACACTCTCCGGTACAGTAGGCAGACTGTGAATGGCCTCACCTCTCCAGTACAGTAGGTAGACTGTGAATGGCCTTCTCCAGTACAGTGTGTTAGGACTGTGAATGACCTCACTTCCAGTACAGTAGCTAGATCTGTGAATGGTCTCACTTCCAGTACAGTATGTATACTGTGAATGGTCTCACTTCCAGTACAGTAGGTAGACTGTGAACATGATACCCACGACAACATGATACCCACGACAACATGATACCCACGACAACATGATACCCACTACCACTACAACATGATACCCACTACCACTACAACATGATACCCACTACCACTACAACATGATACCAACTACCACTACAACATGATACCCACTACAACATGATACCCACTACAACATGAAACCCACGACAACATGGTGAAACCCACTACCACTACAACATGATACCCACTACCACTACAACATGATACCCACTACCACTACAACATGATACCCACTACCACTACAACATGATACCCACTACCACTACAACATGATACCCACTACAACATGATACCTAATACAAACATGATACCCACTACCACTACAACATGAAACCCACTACCACTACAACATGAAACCCACTACTACTACAACATGATACCTGAACTACCACTACAACATGATACCCACTACCACCACAACATGATACCCACTACAACATGATGCCCATCACCACTACAACATGATGTCCACTACAACATGATGCTCACTACCACTACAACATGATGTCCACTACAACATGATGCCCACTACCACTACAACATGATGTCCACTACAACATGATGTCCACTACCACTACAACATGATGCCCACTACCACTACAACATGATGTCCACTACAACATGATGCCTACTACCACTACAACATGATGCCCACCACCACTACAACATGATGTCCACTACAAAATGATACCCACTTCCACAACATGATACCCACTACCACATGATACCCACTACCACTACAACATGATACCCACTACCACTACTACATGATACCCACTACCACTAGTAACATGATACCCACTACAACATGATACCCACTACCACTACAACATGATACCACTACCACTACAACATGATACCCACTACCACTACAACATGATACTCACTACTACTACAACATGATACCCACTACCACATGATACCCACTACCACTACAACATGATACTCACTACCACTACAACATGATACCCACTACCACTACAACATGATACCCACTACCACTACAACATGATACCCACTACAACATGATACCCACTACCACTACAACATGATGCCCACTACCACATCATACCCACTACCACTACAACATGATACTCACTACCACTACAACATGATACCCACTACCACTACAACATTATACCCACTACCACATGATACCCACTACCACTACAACATTATACCCACTACCACTACAACATTATACCCACTACAACATGATACCCACTACCACATGATACCCACTACCACTACAACATGATGCCCACTACCACATGATACCCACTACCACTACAACATGATGCCCACTACATGATACCCATCACCACTACAACATTATACCCACTACCACTACAACATTATACCCACTACAACATGATACCCACTACCACATGATACCCACTACCACTACAACATGATGCCCACTACCACATGATACCCACTACCACTACAACATTATACCTAATTACCACTACAACATTACACCCACTACCACATGATACCCACTACCACTACAACATGATACCCACTACCACTACAACATGATACCCACTACCACTACAACATGATACCCACTACAACATGATACCCACTACCAGTACAACATGATACCCACTACAACATGATACCCACTACCACTGCAACATGATACCCACTACAACATGATACCCACTACCACTACAACACGATACCCACTACCACTACAACATGATACCCACTACCACTACAACACGATACCCACTACCACTACAACACGATACCCACTACTACTACAACATGATACCCACTACCACTACAACACGATACCCACTACCACTACAACACGATACCCACTACCACTACAACATGATACCCACTACCACTACAACATGATACCCACTACAACATGATACTCACTACCACTACAACACGATACCCACTACCACTACAACATGATACCCACTACCACTACAACACGATACCCACTACCACACGATACCCACTACCACATGATACCCACTACCACACGATACCCACTACCACATGATACCCACTACCACTACAACATGATACCCACTACCACTACAACATGATACCCACTACCACATGATACCCACTACCACTACAACATGATACCCACTACCACATGATACCCACTACCACTACAACATGATACCCACTACCACTACAACATGATACCCACTACAACATGATACCCACTACCACTACAACATGATACCCACTACAACATTATACCCACTACCACTACAACATTATACCCTACCACTACAACATTATACCCACTACCACTACAACATGATACCCACTACCACTACAACATGATACCCACTACCACTACAACATGATACCCACTACCACTACAACATGATACCCACTACCACTACAACATGATACCCACTACCACTACAACATGATGTCCACACCACTACAACATGATGTCCACTACCACTACAACATGATGTCCACTACCACTACAACATGATGTCCACTACCACATGATACCCACTACCACTACAACATTATACCCACTACCACTACAACATTATACCCACTACCACATGATACCCACTACCACTACAACATGATACCCACACAACATGATACCCACTACCAGTACAACATGATACCCACTACAACATGATACCCACTACCACTACAACATGATACCCACTACAACATGATACCCACTACAACATGATACCCACTACCACTACAACACGATACCCACTACCACTACAACATGATACCCACTACCACTACAACATGATACCCACTACAAACATGATACCCACTACCACTACAACATGATACTCACTACCACTACAACATGATACCCACTACCACTACAACACGATACCCACTACCACTACAAATATGATACCCACTTCAACATGATACCCACTACCACTACAACATGATACTCACTACCACTACAACATGATACCCACTACCACTACAACATGATACCCACTACCACTACAACACGATACCCACTACCACTACAAACGATACCCACTACCACTACAACATGATACCCACTACAACATGATACCCACTACCACTACAACATGATACTCACTACCACTACAACATGATACCCACTACCACTACAACATGATACCCACTGTAACATGATACCCACTACAACATGATACCCACTACCACTACAACACGATACCCACTACCACTACAACATGATACCCACTACAACATGATACCCACTACAACATGATACCCACTACCACTACAACATGATACTCACTACCACTACAACATGATACCACTACCACTACAACACGATACCCACTACAACATGATACCCACTACCACTACAACACGATACCCACTACCACTACAACATGATACCCACTACAACATGATACCCTACCACTACAACATGATACTCACTACCACTACAACATGATACCCACTACCACTACAACATGATACCCACTACCACTACAACATGATACCCACTACCACTACAACATGATACCCACTACCACTACAACATGATACCTACGAACAACATGATACCCACTACCACTACAACATGATACCCACTACAACATGATGTCCACTACCACTACAACATGATACCCACTACAACATGATACCCACTACAACATGATACCCACTACCACTACAACATGATACCCACTACCACATGATACCCACTACCACTACAACATGATACCCACTACCACTACAACATGATACCCACTACCACTACAACATGATACCCACTACCACTACAACATGATACCCACTACCACTACAACATGATACCCACTACCACTACAACATGATACCCACTACCACTACAACATGATACCCACTACCACTACAACATGATGTCCACTACTACTACAAATATTAGGATACCACTACTACTACAACATGATACCCCACTACAACATGATACCCACTACCACTACAACATGATGTCCACTACTACTACAACATGATGTCCACTTACCCTACAACATGATGTCCACTACCACTACAACATGATGTCCACTACCACTACAACATGATACCCACTACCACTACAACATGATACCCACTACAACATGATACCCACTACAACATGATACCCACTACAACATGATACCCACTACAACATGATACCCACTACAACATGATACCCACTACAACACGATACCACTACCACTACAACATGATACCCACTACAACATGATACCCACTACAACATGATACCCACTACAACATGATACTACTACAACATGATACCCACTACCACTACAACACGATACCCACTACCACTACAACATGATACCCACTACCACATGATACCCACTACCACTACAACATGATACCCACTACCACTACAACATGATACCCACTACCACTACAACATGATACCCACTACCACTACAACATGATACCCACTACCACTACAACATGATACCCACTACAACATGATACCCACTACCACTACAACATGATACCCACTACCACTACAACATGATGTCCACTACAACATGATGTCCACTACCACTACAACATGATACCCACTACCACTACAACATGATACCCACTACCACTACAACATGATACCCACTACCACTACAACATGATACCCACTACCACTACAACATGATACCCACTACCACTACAACATGATACCCACTACAACATGATACCCACTACCACTACAACATGATACCCACTACAACATGATGTCCACTACCACTACAACATGATACCCACTACAACATGATACCCACTACAACATGATGTCCACTACCACTACAACATGATACCCACTACCACTACAACATGATACCCACTACCACTACAACATGATACCCACTACCACTACAACATGATACCCACTACCACTACAACATGATACCCACTACAACATGATACCCACTACAACATGATACCCACTACCACTACAACATGATACCCACTCACAACATGATACCCACTACCACACAACACGATACCCACTACCACTACAACATGATACCCACTACAACATGATACCCACTACCACTACAACATGATACCCACTACCACTACAACATGATACCCACTACCACTACAACATGATACCCACTACCACTACAACATGATGTCCACTACCACTACAACATGATACCCACTACCACTACAACATGATACCCACTACCACTACAACAACATGATACCCACTACAACATGATACCCACTACCACTACAACATGATGTCACACCACTACAACATGATGTCCACTACTACTACAACATGATGTCCACTACCACTACAACATGATACCCACTACCACTACAACATGATACCACTACAACATGATACCCACTACAACATGATACCCACTACAACATGATACCACTACAACATGATACCCACTACAACATGATACCCACTACAACATGATACCCACTACAACATGATACCCACTACAACATGATACCCACTACAACATGATACCACTACAACATGATACCCACTACCACTACAACATGATACCCACTACCACTACAACATGATACCCACTACAACATGATACCACTACCACTACAACATGATGTCCACTACCACTACAACATGATGTCCACTACCACTACAACATGATGTCCACTACCACTACAACATGATACCCACTTACCACTACAACATGATACCCACTACAACATGATACCCACTACAACATGATACCCACTACAACATGATACCCACACTACAACATGATACCCACTACAACATGATACCCACTACAACATGATACCCACTACTCACATGATACCCACACAACATGATACCCACTACAACATGATACCCACTACCACTACAACATGATACCCACTACCACTACAACATGATACCCACTACAACATGATACCCACTACCACTACAACATGATGTCCACTACCACTACAACATGATGTCCACTACCACTGCTACAACATGATGTCCACTACCACTACAACATGATACCCACTACCACTACAACATGATACCCACTACAACATGATACCCACTACAACATGATACCCACTACAACATGATACCCACTACAACATGATACCCACTACCACTACAACATGATACCTTACTACAACATGATACCCACTACAACATGATGCCCACTACAACATGATACCCACTACAACATGATACCCACTACCACTACAACACGATACCACTGCTACCACTACAACATGATACCACTACAACATGATACCCACTACAACATGATACCCACTACAACATGATACCCACTGGCCAACATGATACCCACTTCATAACATGATACCTTACTCGCTACTACTACAACATGATACCTTACTACCACTACAACATGATGTCCACTACCACTACAACATGATGTCCATCACTAATTACAACATGATGTCCACTACCACTACAACATGATACCCACTACCACTACAACATACCTACTACAACATGATACCCACTACAACATACCCACTACAACATGATACCCACTACAACATGATACCACTACAACATGGATACCCACTACAACATGATACCCACTACAACATGATACCACTACAACATGATACTCCACTACAACATGATACCCACTACCACTACAACACGATACCCACTACCACTACAACATGATACCCACTACAACATGATACCCACTACAACATGATACCCACTACAACATGATACCCACTACAACATGATACCCACTACAACATGATACCCACTACAACATGATACCCACTACCACTACAACACGATACCCACTACCACTACAACATGATACCCACTACAACATGATACCCACTACCACTACAACACGATACCCACTACCACTACAACATGATACCCACTACAACATGATACCCACTACAACATGATACCCACTACAACATGATACCCACTACAACATGATACCCACTACAACATGATACCCACTACAACATGATACCCACTACAACATGATACCCACTACCACTACAACACGATACCCACTACCACTACAACATGATACCCACTACAACATGATACCCACTACAACATGATACCCACTACAACATGATACCCACTACAACATGATACCCACTACAACATGATACCCACTACAACATGATACCCACTACCACTACAACACGATACCCACTACCACTACAACATGATACCCACTACAACATGATACCCACTACCACTACAACATGATACCCACTACCACTACAACATGATACCCACTACCACTACAACATGATACCCACTACCACTACAACATGATACCCACTACCACTACAACATGATACCCACTACAACATGATACCCACTACCACTACAACATGATACCCACTACCACTACAACATGATGTCCACTACAACATGATGTCCACTTACCACTACAACATGATACCCACTACCACTACAACATGATACCCACTACCACTACAACATGATACCCACTACCACTACAACATGATACCCACTACCACTACAACATGATACCCACTACCACTACAACATGATACCCACTACCACTACAACATGATACCCACTACAACATGATGTCCACTACCACTACAACATGATACCCACTACAACATGATACCCACTACAACATGATACCCACTACAACATGATGTCCACTACCACTACAACATGATACCCACTACCACTACAACATGATACCCACTACCACTACAACATGATACCCACTACCACTACAACATGATACCCACTACCACTACAACATGATACCCACTACAACATGATACCCACTACAACATGATACCCACTACAACATGATACCCACTACCACTACAACATGATACCCACTACAACATGATACCCACTACCACTACAACACGATACCCACTACCACTACAACATGATACCCACTACAAACATGATACCCACTACCACTACAACATGATACCCACTACCACTACAACATGATACCCACTACCACTACCACATGATACCCACTACCACATGATACCCACTACCACTACAACATGATACCCACTATCACTACAACATGATACCCACTACAACATGATACCCACTACAACATGATACCCACTACCACTACAACATGATACCCAACTACAACATGATACCCACTACCACTACACCATTATACTCCACTACCACTACAACATGATACCCACTCACCACTACAACATGATACCCACTACCACTACAACATGATACCCACTACCACTACAACATTATATCCCACTACCACTACAACATTATAACTCCACTACCACGACAACATGATATCCACTACCACTACAACATGATACCCACTACCACTACAACATGATACCCACTACCACATGATACCCACTACAACATGATACCCACTACCACTACAACATGATACCCACTACAACATGATGCCCACTACAACATGATGCCCACTACAACATGATACCCACTACAACATGATACCCACTGACAACATGATACCCACTACAACATGATACCCACTACCACTTCCCAAAGAACCCTTGAAGAACCCTCATTGTTTAGTATTTTTTAAAGACTAGGATCTATGGGTTCAAATATCCTATATGAAAAAACAGGAGCAATGTGCAAGCATGAGTAATGTTCAAGGCATCTTTATCACCCTGGAACAATTGATGCTGTACTGTTCAGTCTTCTTCCTTTGAGTAATTGATGCTTCTTCTGTTGTTCACAAGTCATTCCCTTTATAGGTCATCTCAAATGATCAGAAACAGGGGTTAAGAAAAGCATGGAAAGCCTGGAGCTGTTTTGCACTCACTCCTCCATAGAACAAAAATATCATCAATATACCGTTTCCAAATAATGATGTTAGGCGAGAAAACATTTTTGAGAGGATTGAAAATAGACTGTTTCTCCATGTAACCCACATACAAATTAGCATAGTTAGGAGCCATGGGGGATCCTATAGCAGTGCCTCTTCGTCTGAATAAAGAAATAATTTAGAAACATGAAGTAGTTATGTGTGAGTACTATTTCAGCCAATGTTATAATGCAGTACTGGAAGGGGTAGGTCACGTTGCAGAAGAAAATGTTCCAGTAGCTTCAACTACCGCCCGTGTGGAATATTTGTGTATAACGACTCAACGTCAAAAGTAACTAACAAGGTATTCTCAGGGAGAGGATCAAGAGATGTTTTCTTGCCTAACATCATTATTTGGAATCGGTATATTGATGATGCAAAACAGCTCCAGGCTTTCTGTACTTTTCTTTAACTCTTGTTCTGAGCATCTGAGATTTACTATGCAGTCTGGACACACGTCAAATCAATTGGCACACTAATTTACCACCCCAAGATATTCCTGAACAACGTCTATTTTGCGTCCCTACTGGATGGAAGCGACAAGTGAAATGGCTGTGCTCAATGCAATGGCACTTATAAATGTAGATCCTTCAAACACCCACAAACAGGGAAATCGATCCCAATCAAAGGTGTTATATCTTAACTTGTCCTTGTGGTAAAAATGATGTGGGTAAAACAAAGTGTGAATTAAAAGTACGTATCTCAGAGCATCGTAGCACCATTAGGTGTAAAAACTTTACTTACCCAGTTGCGGCCCACTTCTTGGAGGCAGGCCACTCGATTTCATCTCTGCGTTATATTGGCATCGAACATGTCACCCTCCCAAGGAGAGGGGGTGACCTTGATCATTTATTGTTAAAACGAGAGACTGCCTGGATCTTTAACTTAAAGACCCTTGCTCCCTTTCGGTCATAACATAGACTTTAATCTGAAGCCATTGTTGTGATTATTGTGACTTTCCCATTGTAATTGTTTGTAAGCTTGTGTAGTCTAAAATGAATTTATGATCGTATGCTATCCATTTGTTGTTTGTATGCTGTTCTTTGTATGACATTTTAATATTTTATAATTAACCAATGATATTAGGCCTCTCCTGGCCATGATTACAGACACCTGTGTCTTTTGACACTATATAAACGAGTCATCCCGCAGTGTTTGATCATACCTGATGAAGACAGCTTGGCTGTCGAAACGTTGGTATTACATTTTTGCATCTGGTAGTGGGTATCATGCTGTAGTGGTAGTGGGTATCGTGGTTGTAGTGGGTATCGTGGTTGTAGTGGGTATCGTGGTTGTAGTGGGTATCGTGTTGTCGTGGGTATCATGTTGTAGTGCTAGTCGGTTACATGTTGTAGTGGGTATCATGTTGTAGTGGGTTGTAGTGGGTATCATGTTGTAGTGGTAGTCGGTATCGTGGTTGTAGTTGTAGTGGGTATCATGTTGTCGTGGGTATCATGTTGTCGTGGGTATCATGTTGTAGTGGTAGTGGGTATCATGTTGTCGATGGGTATCATGTTGTCGTTGGGTATCATGTTGTAGTGGGTTGTAGTGGGTTGTAGTGGGTATCATGTTGTAGTGGGTATCAGGCAGGCCGTGTAGTGGGTTGTAGTGGGTATCATGTTGTAGTGGGTATCA
>NW_025749815.1:0-10000 GCF_021184085.1 Oncorhynchus gorbuscha | reverse complement strand
TGTGCTACTTTGGACCAGAGCCCTATGGGCCGCGCTCAACAGTAGTGTACTACATAGAGAATATAAGGTGCCATTTGGGACACAGCCTAGAACATGTAGGGGTCTAGACACAAGCCACACACACATATGTGCAGTTTGTACTCATACCACCACAGGCTGCAGAGTAAATGTACACTGAACATGAAGACACACTGAATAACATAGACATTTAGCTCTCATCCGTGGCAAATTTGGTTTGGGACCAGCTCCTGGACACTCCAACACACACACACAGAGTAGGCCTATGGCACAGACACACACACTCCTAACACACACACACACACACGTAGGCCTATGGCAAGGCCCACAGACACACACACTCCTAACACATACAGACAGACTAACAGCATGGTCAATGTGTACTCACCCATTGAGGTGCCCAGGTTGGCAGAGCCCAGAGAGGATCCCAACTTCCTGCTGTCCCACAGTCTCACCTCCCGACCCCGCATCTGAACACATAATCATGTAGAGTTTAATAAATACACTTTAACACACACACACACACACACACACACACACACACACACACACACACATCTGAACACATAACCATGTAGATTTTAATAAATACACTTTAACACACACACACACACACACACACACACACACACACAACACACACACACACACACACACACACACACACACACACACACACACACACACACACACACACACACACACACACACACGCATCTGTACACATAATCATGTAGAGTTTAATAAATACACTTTAACACACAAAATCACACACACTTAAAAATGTGTGTGTAGTAATGTCATCACCTGATCGAAGCCAGTGGTCAGTATGTGGTCAGAGTCCTTGACCAAAGGATTCGAGAGTCCTTGTTACTCTGAAGTCCCTGGGCACTCTGTAGAGACACACAGGGGACACAGAGTTTGATTGAATACCTGTGTTAGGTTAAGGTCACAGACAGAGGCTATGAAGAGAGGCACATGGAGCAACTGGCTAAGAGTCATGATGTTTGACAGCAAATATGACTCATAAACAACATGGTAGTAGAGGTGAAGACGTCACAGTTACAGTAGTAGAGGTGAAGACGTCACAGTTACAGTAGTAGAGGTGAAGACGTCACAGTTACAGTAATAGAGGTGAAGACGTCAGTTACAGTAGTAGAGGTGAAGACATCAGTTACAGTAGTAGAGGTGAAGACATCAGTTACAGTAGTAGAGGTGAAGACGTCACAAATACAGTAGTAGAGGTGAAGACATCACAGTTACAGTAGTAGAGGTGAAGACGTCAGTTACAGTAGTAGAGGTGAAGACGTCAGATACAGTAGTAGAGGTGAAGACGCACAGTTACAGTAGTAGAGGTGAAGAGTTACGTAGTAGAGGTGAAGGCGTCAGATACAGTAGTAGAGGTGAAGACGTCAGATACAGTAGTAGAGTGAAGACGTCACAGATACAGTAGTAGAGGTGAAGACGTCACAGATACAGTAGTAGAGGTGAAGACGTCACAGAGTAGATGTAGTAGAGGTGAAGACGTCACAGATACAGTAGTAGAGGTGAAGGCGTCACAGTTACAGTAGAGGGTGAAGACGTCACAGTTACAGTAGTAGAGGTGAAGACGTCACAGTTACAGTAGTAGAGGTGAAGACGTCACAGATACAGTAGTAGAGGTGAAGACGCCACAGTTACAGTAGTAGAGGTGAAGACGTCACAGATACAGTAGTAGAGGTGAAGACGTCACAGTTACAGTAGTAGAGGTGAAGACGTCACAGATACAGTAGTAGAGTGAAGACGTCACAGATACAGTAGTAGAGTGAAGACGTCACAGATACAGTAGTAGAGGTGAAGACGTCACAGTTACAGTAGTAGAGGTGAAGACGATACAGTAGTAAGTGAGAAACGTACAGTTACAGTAGTAGAGGTGAAGACGTCACAGATACAGTAGTAGGTGAAGACGTCACAGTTACAGTAGTAGAGGTGAAGACGTCACAGTTACAGTAGTAGAGGTGAAGACGTCACAGATACAGTAGTAGAGGTGAAGATGTCACAGTTACAGTAGTAGATGTGAAGACGTCACAGATACAGTAGTAGAGGTGAAGACGTCACAGATACAGTAGTAGAGGTGAAGACGTCACAGATACAGTAGTAGAGGTGAAGACGTCACAGATTACAGTAGTAGAGGTGAAGACGTCACAGATACAGTAGTAGAGGTGAAGACGCGTCACAGATACAGTAGTAGAGGTGAAGACGTCACAGATACAGTAGTAGAGGTGAAGACGTCACAGATACAGTAGTAGAGGTGAAGACGTCAGATACAGTAGTAGAGGTGAAGACGTCACAGATACAGTAGTAGAGGTGAAGACGTCACAGTTACAGTAGTAGAGGTGAAGACGTCAGATTACAGTAGTAGAGGTGAAGACGTCACAGATACAGTAGTAGAGGTGAAGACGTCACAGTTACAGTAGTAGAGGTGAAGACATCACAGATACAGTAGTAGAGGTGAAGACGTCACAGATACAGTAGTAGAGGTGAAGACGTCACAGATACAGTAGTAGAGTGAAGACGTCAGATACAGTAGTAGATGAAGACTATACTACTACTATGCATCTTGCTTATAAACGTGTTGTTGACAGGGAAGGATGTTGCGTGAGATCAACATTAAGATAATGACAACCAATGAGAGATTGTCTCAATGGAGGACAGCATGGAGAGGACAGTGACGACAGAGTGATTGACAGATTGACTCATCCAAACTGGAGGGAAACAAGAGACTGTTCTCTTGTGCTGCTTGTGAGAGATTCACAGAGGTCAAACCAGGACTTGTCCAAATGAAATAATGAATGACAGGCCTGTTATTGTTGTTGAACCAGCCTAGGTGACTTCTGCCCCCGACACCAGGTTCTATTACTGCTATGACAGAGTCTCTATGTTACTGAAACACTGCTACCATGGAAATTGGTGTCAAAACAACACTGTTAGAACGTTAAAACAACATTGTTGCAACATAAGACAATATTAGACAGGGGTGCAGCTGCCCTGAAACTGACACAGGGTCAGGGAAGAGGAAGGATGTAACAACTGAGCTTAGCTTTTGCGTAACGGCACAGTAGGTGTCACAACGATGTTGTGAGAATGTTAGACATGGTTCCTGCTCCCTTGACAACGATACAGGGAAGAGGTAGAGTGACAACTGGAGTTCATTTAATGTTACAGTAGTTGTCACAACATGCCTAAAGATCTTCAGTGGAAACCGATGTCAAAACAACGTTGTTGGAATGTTCCTCAGGGCTGCTGCTCCCCTGACAATGATATGGGGTCAGGGAAATGGAAGGGTGACTAACAACAGAGGTTAGGTTGGCCTAAGAGAGAGGTTAGGTTGGCCTAAGAGAGAGGTTAGGTTGGCCTAAGAGAGAGGTTAGGTTGGCCTAAGAGAGAGAGTTAGGTTGGCCTAAGAGAGAGGTTAGGTTGGCCTAAGAGAGAGGTTGGCCTAGGTTGGCCTAAGAGAGGTTAGGTTGGCCTAAAGAGAGAGGTTAGGAGAGAGGTTGGCCTGGCCTAAGAGAGAGGGTTGGCCTAAGAGAGAGGAGAGGTTAGGTTGGCCTAAGAGAGGTTAGGTTGGCCTAAGAGAGAGGTTAGGTTGGCCTAATGATACAGGTTAGGTTGGCCTAAGAGAGAGGTTAGGTTGGCCTAAGAAGAGGTTAGGTTGGCCTAAGACAGAGGTTAGGTTGGCCTGTGCATGGCCTAAGAGAGAGGTTAGGTTGGCCTAATGATCAGATCTGTCTGAAAAAACACAGACAAACCCCTGTGCATGTCTGTTCCTGTCTGTCTGCCTGTCTGTCTGTCTGTCTGTCTGTCTGTCTGTCTGTCTGTCTGTCTGTCTGTCTGTCTGTCTGTCTGTCTGTCTGTCTGTCTGTCTGTCTGTCTGTCTGTCTGTCTGTCTCTCTGTCTCTCTGTCTCTCTGTCTGTCTGTCTCTGTCTCTCGGTCTCTCTGTCTCTCTGTCTCTCTGTCTCTCTGTCTCTCTGTCTCTCTGTCTCTCTGTCTCTCTGTCTCTCTGTCTCCAGTTACGCTGAAAGCCTCCTCTGGGCTTTGAGTTAACAGGCTCAGTGGAAGTTTCCACAGAGTAAGCCGCTGGGCTTGTACCCCCCCCAAATTACTGTTGTCGTTTTTTACCACCCGTCTGTCGCCTTGCCAACCCTCGGAGGAGCGTGACACCACAGCTGTGCAACAACAAGGAGAGGGTTGACACGTGTGTGTGCTGTGTGTGGTGACATCTCTAAAGAGGGCAGCCGTCGGCCGGGCGCTCGCACAGCGACACTAATCACCTCGTTGCAAGGCAGAGGAAAAACAAACACGTGGAATACCCGAGCTGCCGTGTAGTTAGTGTGACAAGGCCTCTCACTGTGAACTGTGGGAACCCCTCATTCAAGAAAATGGTTTAATCCCAAGGCTTGTTGTCATGTATGGGACTGAACCAACAGGTTTAGGAAAACAGGGGGTGCAAGTGGAGGAAAGAAAAAACAAACTTGGGGACAAATCTGAGCTGCCGTGTCGTGCAGAGCTTCTAGATTAAAGTTTGAGTGTTGGGCCAGGCCTCACTGTGGGAAGATCCCGTTTCAGAATGTGAGGCAGTCCCCAAGGTCATCCATCACATATGAGACTGAACCAACAGGTTGAAGAAAACAGGGGTGAAAATTAGACATAATCCTCTGCTCAAAGAGCTCTCCACATGTGCAGGGTGGGACCCATCCCACATATGGGTCCCTATCAGGTCTAATTAAAAGCCCACTTCCCCCTCCTTCCCTGCTCTCCCCTCTCTGACGTCTCCCTCACCACACTCCCAGCCTTGTGGTTTGGGGATCAAGTGCTGAGGGGGATAGACCCATGGCCTGGTTCATCTCTACTTCTTCATTTCAACGCCTCATTGCGTTTTTCTCTCCATGGCTCTTCTCCACTGGTTACATACGGAGGATTCCAGTATTTATGCTGCTGTAGTTTGTGTGTCGGGGGACTAGGGTCAGTTTGTTATATCTGGAGTTACTTCTCCTGTCCTATTCGGTGTCCTGTGTGAATTCTAAGTGTGCGTTCTCTAATTCTCTCCTTCTCTCTTTCTTTCTCTCTCTCTCGGAGGACCTGAGCCCTAGGACCATGCCTCAGGACTACCTGACATGATGACTCCTTGCTGTCCCCAGTCCACCTGGCCGTGCTGCTGCTCCAGTTTCAACTGTTCTGCCTTATTATTATTGGACCATGCTGGTCATTTATGAACATTTGAACATCTTGGCCATGTTCTGTTATAATCTCCACCCGGCACAGCCAGAAGAGGACTGGCCACCCCACATAGCCTGGCTCCTCTCTAGGTTTCTTCCTAGGTTTTGGCCTTTCTAGGGAGTTTTTCCTAGCCACCGTGCTTCTACACCTGCATTGCTTGCTGTTTGGGGTTTTAGGCTGGGTTTCTGTACAGCACTTTGAGATATCAGCTGATGTACGAAGGGCTATATATAAATACATCTGATTTGATTTGATTTTGACACACACACACAATGAAATAGACAAAACACACGAATGTGAAAACACACTCACACAATCCTTCAGCCATTTATAGATCTGGTTGGTTGCACAGTAACTCAACCTGTAAAGAAATGTGAGAATTGACAGAGTGTAGAAGCTCAAGGCCTTGCGGGGGATCGTTGGTACAGGGAAGTGGACGTTAGTTACACTGTGGAAATGTGTTCTTTATTGATTTCAATGGGAAGGAATCCCAGTCGGTAGTCTCCCTCTCCCCTGGGCCATCACACCACACTATACACGGCCCAACCAAAACAAAGGGCTTGAGCCAGTTCAATACACCAGGCCAAGGCTGTGTGTGTGTGTGTGTGTGTGTGTGTGTGTGTGTGTGTGTGTGTGTGTGTGTGTGTGTGTGTGTGTAGTGCTCTGTACCATGGTCCTGTCCAAATCAACGTGCATGAAGTGCATATATCATTATCATTAAGGTTACAGGTTTGATTGTGTGTTTGGCCCACACTCAAGGTTAAAGTTAGATGTACTACACCTGACTGTGAAGCGTGTTTGCCACACACACACACACACACACACACACACACACACACACACACACACACACACACACACACACACACACACACACACACACACACACACACACACACACACACACACACACACACACACACACACACACACACACACACACACTGAGCAGCATGTGTGTGTGAGCAGCATACCAGGTATTGTATCCAACACCATCTGTGAGGTATATGGAGAACTCAGCAGAAGTGTTGGGGTCTTGTATCCAACACCATCTGTGAGGTATATGGAGAACTCAGCAGAAGTGTTGGGGTCTTGTATCTGGTGTGTGTGGAGGGGTTGGTGGGTACATTGTGTGTGGAGGGGCGGTGGGTACAGTGTGTGTGGAGGGGCTGGTGGGTAGGGTGTGTGTGGAGGGGTTGGTGGGTAGGGTGTGTGTGGAGGGGCTGGTGGGTAGTGTGTGTGTGGAGGGACTGGTGGGTTTCAAATGGTACAGTACCTTGGCAATGCCTTATTCAGGTACAGTACATGTACTTATAATGTGTGTGTGGAGGGTTGGTGGGTAGGGTGTGTGTGGAGGGGTTGGTGGGTAGGGTGTGCGTGGAGGGTCTGGGGGGCAGGGTGTGTGGAGGGAGTGGAGGGTGGAGGGGCTGGTGGGCAGGGTGTGCGTGGAGGGTCTGGTGGGCAGGGTGTGCGTGGAGGGTCTGGTGGGCAGGGTGTGTGTGGAGGGTGGAGGGGCTGGTGGGCAGGGTGTGTGTGGAGGGTGGAGGGGCTGGTGGGCAGGGTGTGTGGGAGGGTGGAGGGGCTGGTGGGCAGGGTGAGTGTGGAGGTGCTGGTGGGCAGGGTGTGTGTGGAGAGGCAGAGAGAGAGAGAGAGAGAGAGAGAGAGAGAAACCGTCTCTTCTCCTCTGTGTTTCTATCTCTTCTCCTCTGTGTTCTACAACCAGCTCTTCTCCTCTGTGTTCTACAACCAGCTCTTCTCCTCTGTGTTCTACAACCAGCTCTTCTCCCTCTGTGTTCTACAACCAGCTCTTCTCCTCTGTGTTCTATAACCAGCTCTTCTCCTCTGTGTTCTACAACCAGCTCTTCTCCTCTGTGTTCTATAACCAGCTCTTCTCCTCTGTGTTCTATAACCAGCTCTTCTCCTCTGTGTTCTATAACCAGCTCTTCTCCTCTGTGTTCTATAACCAGCTCTTCTCCTCTGTGTTCTATAACCAGCTCTTCTCCTCTGTGTTCTATAACCAGCTCTTCTCCTCTGTGTTCTATAACCAGCTCTTCTCCTCTGTGTTCTCTATAACCAGCTCTCTCTCCTCTGTGTTCTATAACCAGTCTCTTCTCCTCTGTGTTCTATAACCAGCTCTTCTCCTCTGTGTTCTATAACCAGCTCTTCTCCTCTGTGTTCTATAACCAGCTCTTCTCCTCTGTGTTCTATAACCAGTCTCTCTTCTCCTCTGTGTTCTACAACCATCTCTTCTCCTCTGTGTTCTATAACCATCTCTCTTCTCTATAACCATCTCTTCTCTGTGTTCTATAACCAGCTCTTCTCTGTGTTCTATAACCAGCTCTTCTCCTCTGTGTTCTATAACCAGCTCTTCTCCTCTGTGTTCTATAACCAGCTCTTCTCCTCTGTGTTCTATAACCAGCTCTTCTCCTCTGTGTTCTACAACCTCTTCTCCTCTGTGTTCTGTAGCTCTCTTCTCCCAGCTCTGTGTTCTATAACCGTCTCTTCTCCTCTGTGTTCTATAACCAGTCTCTTCTCCTCTGTGTTCTATAACCATCTCTTCTCCTCTGTCTCTTCTCCCTCTGTGTTCTATAACCAGTCTCTTCTCCTCTGTGTTCTATAACCATCTCTCTTCTCCTCTGTGTTCTATAACCAGTCTCTTCTCCTCTGTGTTCTATAACCAGCTCTTCTCCTCTGTGTTCTAAATCTCTTTCTCCTCTGTGTTCTATAACCAGCTCTTCTCCTCTGTGTTCTATAACCCAGCTCTTCTCCTCTGTGTTCTATAACCAGCTCTTCTCCTCTGTGTTCTATAACCAGCTCTTCTCCTCTGTGTTCTATAACCAGCTCTTCTCCTCTGTGTTCTATAACCAGCTCTTCTCCTCTGTGTTCTACAACCGTTCTCTCCTCTGTGTTCTATAACCAGCTCTTCTCCTCTGTGTTCTATAACCAGCTCTTCTCCTCTGTGTTCTATAACCAGCTCTTCTCCTCTGTGTTCTATAACCAGCTCTTCTCCTCTGTGTTCATCTTCTCCTCTGTGTTCTATAACCAGCTCTTCTCCTCTGTGTTCTATAACCAGCTCTTCTCCTCTGTGTTCTATAACCAGCTCTTCTCCTCTGTGTTCTATAACCAGCTCTTCTCCTCTGTGTTCTATAACCAGCTCTTCTCCTCTGTGTTCTACAACCAGCTCTGTGTTTCTATAACCAGCTCTTCTCCTCTGTGTTCTATAACCAGCTCTTCTCCTCTGTGTTCTATAACCAGCTCTTCTCCCTCTGTGTTCTATAACCAGCTCTTCTCCTCTGTGTTCTATAACCAGCTCTTCTCCTCTGTGTTCTATAACCAGCTCTTCTCCTCTGTGTTCTATAACCAGCTCTTCTCCTCTGTGTTCTATAACCATCTCTTCTCCTCTGTGTTCTATAACCAGCTCTTCTCCTCTGTGTTCTATAACCAGCTCTTCTCCTCTGTGTTCTATAACCAGCTCTTCTCCTCTGTGTTCTATAACCAGCTCTTCTCCTCTGTGTTCTATAACCAGCTCTTCTCCTCTGTGTTCTATAACCAGCTCTTCTCCTCTGTGTTCTATAACCAGCTCTTCTCCTCTGTGTTCTATAACCAGCTCTTCTCCTCTGTGTTCTATAACCAGCTCTTCTCCTCTGTGTTCTATAACCAGCTCTTCTCCTCTGTGTTCTATAACCAGCTCTTCCTCTGTGTTCTATAACCAGCTCTTCTCCTCTGTGGGTGACAGGGTCTTTAAAACATCACGTTGGGACTCTGGCCAAACTCAGAGAGACTTGAGCTCTGACTATTGTACAGTACTTTCTCTTGGTTGGTGTTGAATGTTGCCATAACGTTAGGGCAGTGTTGTCTGAAAGCAGTAGTGTTGGTCCTCATTCTTACTGGCTGCCACTGTGTGAGTGGATGAAACAAGCTGCTTTAACACAGGAGACCTGTCAAACAGAACTGTCTCATTGTGTTTAACGTATCCATCAGCTCTATCTGTTGTTGTGATAACTGACATGTCCCACAGCAACTAAATGACTTAGTAATAACTGACATGTCCCACAGCAACTAAATGACTTAGTAATAACTGACATGTCCCACAGCAACTAAATGACTTAGTAATAACTGACATGTCAATGTCCCACAGCAACTAAATGACTTAGTAATAACTGACATGTCAATGTCCCAAGAGCAACTAAATGACTTAGTAATAACTGACATGTCCAATGTCCCAAGGCAACTAAATGACTTAGTAATAACTGACATGTCAATGTCCCAGCAACTAAATGACTTAGTAATAACTGACATGTCCCACAGCAACTAAATGACTTAGTAATAACTGACATGTCCCACAGCAACTAAATGACTTAGTAATAACTGACATGTCCCACAGCAACTAAATGACTTAGAGTAATAACTGACATGTCCCACAGCAACTAAATGACTTAGTAATAACTGACATGTCCCACAGCAACTAAATGACTTAGTAATAACTGACATGTCCCACAGCACCCAAATGACTTAGTAATAACTGACATGTCCCACAGCAACTAAATGACTTAGCAATAACTGACATGTCCTAACAGCACCAAATGACTTAGTAATAACTGACATGTCAATGTCCCACAGCAACTAAATACTGCATAACTGACATGTCCCACAGCAACTAAATGACTTAGTAATAACTGACATGTCCCCACAGCAACTAAATGACTTAGTAATAACTGACATGTC
>NW_025749814.1:0-22401 GCF_021184085.1 Oncorhynchus gorbuscha | reverse complement strand
GGCAGTCCTTCCCGGGAGGAAGAGCAGCTCCGTCTTGCCGAGGTTCAGCTTGAGGTGGTGATCCGTCATCCACACTGATATGTCTGCCAGACATGCAGAGATGCGGTCGCCACCTGGTCATCAGAAGGGGAAAGGAGAAGATTAATTGTGTGTCGTCTGCATAGCAATGATAAGAGAGACCATGTGAGGTTATGACAGAGCCAAGTGACTTGGTGTATAGCGAGAATAGGAGAGGGCCAAGAACAGAGCCCTGGGGGACACCAGTGGTGAGAGCGCGTGGTGAGGGTTATTGTTAGAGGTAGGGTTAGTGTTGGAGGTAGGGTTATTGTTAGAGGTAGGGTTATTGTTAGAGGTAGGGTTAGTGTTGGAGGTACGGTTATTGTGAGAGGTAGGGTTATTGTTAGAGGTAGGGTTATTGTTAGAGGTAGGGTTATTGTGAGAGGTAGGGTTAGTGTTGGAGGTAGGGTTATTGTTAGAGGTAGGGTTAGTGTTGGAGGTAGGGTTATTGTTAGAGGTAGGGTTATTGTTAGAGGTAGGGTTATTGTGAGAGGTAGGGTTAGTGTTGGAGGTAGGGTTATTGTTAGAGGTAGGGTTAGTGTTGGAGGTAGGGTTATTGTTAGAGGTCGGGTTATTGTTAGAGGTAGGGTTATTGTTAGAGGTAGGGTTAGTGTTGGAGGTAGGGTTATTGTGAGAGGTAGGGTTATTATTAGAGGTAGGGTTATTGTTAGAGGTAGGGTTATTGTTAGAGGTAGGGTTATTATTAGAGGTAGGGTTATTGTTAGAGGTAGGGTTAGTGTTGGAGGTAGGGTTATTGTTAGAGGTAGGGTTAGTGTTGGAGGTAGGGTTATTATTAGAGGTAGGGTTAGTGTTAGAGGTAGGGTTATTATTAGAGGTAGGGTTAGTGTTGGAGGTAGGGTTATTATTAGAGGTAGGGTTATTGTTAGAGGTAGGGTTATTGTTAGAGGTAGGGTTATTATTAGAGGTAGGGTTAGTATAAGAGGTAGGGTTATTATTAGAGGTAGGGTTAGTGTTAGAGTTAGGGTTAGTGTTAGAGGTAGGGTTAGTGTTAGAGGTAGGGTTATTGTTAGAGATAGGGTTAGTGTTAGAGGTAAGGTTATTGTTAGAGGTAGGGTTATTGTTAGAGGTAGGGTTATTGTTAGAGGTAGGGTTATTGTTAGAGGTAGGGTTAGTGTTAGAGGTAGGGTTATTGTTAGAGGTAGGGTTAGTGTTAGAGGTAGGGTTAGTGTTAGAGGTAGGGTTAGTGTTAGAGTTAGAGGTAGGGTTATTGTTAGAGGTAGGTTTATTGTTAGAGGTAGAGGTAGGGTTATTGTTAGAGGTAGGGTTATTATTAGAGGTAGGGTTATTATTAGAGGTAGGGTTAGTGTTAGAGTTAGAGGTAGGGTTATTGTTAGAGGTAGGGTTATTGTTAGAGGTAGGGTTATTGTTAGAGATAGGGTTATTATTAGAGGTAGGGTTAGTGTTAGAGTTAGAGGTAGGGTTATTGTTAGAGGTAGGGTTAGTGTTGGAGTTAGAGGTAGGGTTAGTGTTAGAGGTAGGGTTATTGTTAGAGGTAGGGTTATTGTTAGAGGTAGGGTTATTATTAGAGGTAGGGTTAGTGTTAGAGGTAGGGTTATTGTTAGAGGTAGGGTTATTGTTAGAGGTAGGGTTATTATTAGAGGTAGGGTTAGTATTAGAGGTAGTGTTATTATTAGAGGTAGGGTTAGTGTTAGAGTTAGGGTTAGTGTTAGAGGTAGGGTTAGTGTTAGAGGTAGGGTTAGTGTTAGAGTTAGAGGTAGGGTTATTGTTAGAGGTAGGGTTATTATTAGAGGTAGGGTTAGTGTTGGAGGTAGGGTTATTGTTAGAGGTAGGGTTAGTGTTAGAGTTAGAGGTAGGGTTATTGTTAGAGGTAGGGTTATTGTTAGAGGTAGGGTTATTGTTAGAGGTAGGGTTAGTGTTAGAGTTAGAGGTAGGGTTATTGTTAGAGGTAGGGTTAGTGTTGGAGGTAGGGTTATTGTTAGAGGTAGGGTTATTATTAGAGGTAGGGTTATTGTTAGAGGTAGGGTTATTGTTAGAGGTAGGGTTAGTGTTGGAGGTAGGGTTATTGTTAGAGGTAGGGTTATTGTTAGAGGTAGGGTTATTGTTAGAGGTAGGGTTAGTGTTAGAGGTAGGGTTATTGTTAGAGGTAGGGTTATTGTTAGAGGTAGGGTTATTGTTAGAGGTAGGGTTATTGTTAGAGGTAGGGTTATTGTGAGAGGTAGGGTTATTGTTAGAGGTAGAGTTATTGTTAGAGGTAGGGTTAGTGTTGGAGGTAAGGTTATTGTTAGAGGTAGGGTTATTGTTAGAGGTAGGGTTAGTGTTGGAGGTAGGGTTATTGTTAGAGGTAGGGTTATTGTTAGAGGTAGGGTTATTGTGAGAGGTAGGGTTAGTGATGGAGGTAGGGTTATTGTGAGAGGTAGGGTTAGTGTTGGAGGTAGGGTTATTGTGAGAGGTAGGGTTATTATTAGAGGTAGGGTTAGTGTTGGAGGTAGGGTTATTGTTAGAGGTAGGGTTATTGTTAGAGGTAGGGTTATTGTTAGAGGTAGGGTTAGTGTTGGAGGTAGGGTTATTGTTAGAGGTAGGGTTATTATTAGAGGTAGGGTTATTGTTAGAGGTAGGGTTAGTGTTGGAGGTAGGGTTATTGTGAGAGGTAGGGTTATTGTGAGAGGTAGGGTTAGTGTTGGAGGTAGGGTTATTGTTAGAGGTAGGGTTAGTATTAGAGGTAGTGTTATTATTAGAGGTAGGGTTAGTGTTAGAGTTAGGGTTAGTGTTAGAGGTAGGGTTAGTGTTAGAGGTAGGGTTAGTGTTAGAGTTAGAGGTAGGGTTATTGTTAGAGGTAGGGTTATTATTAGAGGTAGGGTTAGTGTTGGAGGTAGGGTTATTGTTAGAGGTAGGGTTAGTGTTAGAGTTAGAGGTAGGGTTATTGTTAGAGGTAGGGTTATTGTTAGAGGTAGGGTTATTATTAGAGGTAGGGTTATTGTTAGAGGTAGGGTTAGTGTTGGAGGTAGGGTTATTGTTAGAGGTAGGGTTATTGTTAGAGGTAGGGTTATTGTTAGAGGTAGGGTTATTGTTAGAGGTAGGGTTAGTGTTAGAGGTAGGGTTATTGTTAGAGGTAGGGTTATTGTTAGAGGTAGGGTTATTGTTAGAGGTAGGGTTATTGTTAGAGGTAGGGTTATTGTGAGAGGTAGGGTTATTGTTAGAGGTAGGGTTATTGTTAGAGGTGGTTAGTGTTGGAGGTTGTTATTGTTAGAGGTAGGTTATTGTTAGAGGTAGGGTTAGTGTTGGAGGTAGGGTTATTGTTAGAGGTAGGGTTATTGTTAGAGGTAGGGTTATTGTGAGAGGTAGGGTTAGTGATGGAGGTAGGGTTATTGTGAGAGGTAGGGTTAGTGTTGGAGGTAGGGTTATTGTGAGAGGTAGGGTTATTATTAGAGGTAGGGTTAGTGTTGGAGGTAGGGTTATTGTTAGAGGTAGGGTTATTGTTAGAGGTAGGGTTATTGTTAGATGTAGGGTTAGTGTTAGAGGTAGGGTTATTGTTAGAGGTAGGGTTATTATTAGAGGTAGGGTTATTGTTAGAGGTAGGGTTAGTGTTGGAGGTAGGGTTATTGTTAGGTAGGGTTATTGTGAGAGGTAGGGTTAGTGTTGGAGGTAGGGTTATTGTTAGAGGTAGGGTTATTGTGAGAGGTAGGGTTATTGTTAGAGGTAGAGTTATTGTTAGAGGTAGGGTTAGTGTTGGAGGTAGGGTTATTGTTAGAGGTAGGGTTATTGTTAGAGGTAGGGTTAGTGTTGGAGGTAGGGTTATTGTTAGAGGTAGGGTTATTGTTAGAGGTAGGGTTATTGTGAGAGGTAGGGTTAGTGATGGAGGTAGGGTTATTGTGAGAGGTAGGGTTAGTGTTGGAGGTAGGGTTATTGTGAGAGGTAGGGTTATTATTAGAGGTAGGGTTAGTGTTGGAGGTAGGGTTATTGTTAGAGGTAGGGTTATTGTTAGAGGTAGGGTTATTGTGAGAGGTAGGGTTATTGTGAGAGGTAGGGTTAGTGTTAGAGGTAGGGTTATTATTAGAGGTAGGGTTATTATTAGAGGTAGGGTTATTGTTAGAGGTAGGGTTAGTGTTGGAGGTAGGGTTATTGTTAGAGGTAGGGTTAGTGTTGGAGGTAGGGTTATTGTTAGAGGTAGGGTTAGTATTAGAGTTAGGGTTAGTGTTAGAGGTAGGGTTAGTGTTAGAGGTAGGGTTATTGTTAGAGATAGGGTTAGTGTTAGAGGTAGGGTTATTGTTAGAGGTAGGGTTATTGTTAGAGGTAGGGTTATTGTTAGAGGTAGGGTTATTGTTAGAGGTAGGGTTAGTGTTAGAGGTAGGGTTATTGTTAGAGGTAGGGTTAGTGTTAGAGGTAGGGTTAGTGTTAGAGGTAGGGTTAGTGTTAGAGTTAGGTAGGGGTTAGGTTTATTGTTAGGTAGAGGTAGGGTTATTGTTAGAGGTAGGGTTATTGTTAGAGGTAGGGTTATTATTAGAGGTAGGGTTAGTGTTAGAGTTAGAGGTAGGGTTATTGTTAGAGGTAGGGTTATTGTTAGAGGTAGGGTTAGTGTTAGAGTTAGAGGTAGGGTTATTGTTAGAGGTAGGGTTATTGGAGTTAGAGGTAGGGTTATTGTTAGAGGTAGGGTTATTGTTAGAGGTAGGGTTATTGTTAGAGGTAGGGTTAGGTAGGGTTATTGTTAGAGGTAGGGTTATTGTTAGAGGTAGGGTTATTGTTAGAGGTAGGGTTAGAGTTAGAGGTAGGGTTATTATTAGAGGTAGGTTATTGTTAGAGGTAGGGTTAGTGTTAGAGTTAGGGTTAGTGTTAGAGGTAGGGTTAGTGTTAGAGTTAGAGTTAGGTTATTGTTAGAGGTAGGGTTATTGTTAGAGGTAGGGTTATTGTTAGAGGTAGGGTTAGTGTTAGAGGTAGGGTTATTGTTAGAGGTAGGGTTAGTGTTAGAGTTAGAGGTAGGGTTATTGTTAGAGGTAGGGTTATTGTTAGAGGTAGGGTTATTGTTAGAGGTAGGGTTAGTGTTAGAGTTAGGGTTATTGTTGGAGGTAGGGTTATTGTTAGAGGTAGGGTTATTATTAGAGGTAGGGTTATTGTTAGAGGTAGGGTTAGTGTTAGAGGTAGGGTTAGTGTTGGAGGTAGGGTTATTGTTAGAGGTAGGGTTATTGTTAGAGGTAGGGTTATTGTTAGAGGTAGGGTTAGTATTAGAGGTAGGGTTATTGTTAGAGGTAGGGTTATTGTTAGAGGTAGGGTTATTGTTAGAGGTAGGGTTATTGTTAGAGGTAGGGTTATTGTTAGAGGTAGGGTTATTGTTAGAGGTAGGGTTATTATTAGAGGTAGGGTTAGTGTTAGAGTTAGAGGTAGGGTTATTGTTAGAGGTAGGGTTATTGTTAGAGGTAGGGTTATTGTTAGAGGTAGGGTTATTGTTAGAGGTAGGGTTATTGTTAGAGGTAGGGTTATTGTTGGAGGTAGGGTTATTGTTGGAGGTAGGGTTATTGTGAGAGGTAGGGTTAGTGTTGGAGGTAGTAGGGTTATTGTTAGAGGTAGGGTTATTGTTGGAGGTAGGGTTATTGTTAGAGGTAGGGTTAGTGTTGGAGGTAGGGTTATTGTTAGAGGTAGGGTTAGTGTTGGAGGTAGGGTTATTGTTAGAGGTAGGGTTAGTGTTAGAGGTAGGGTTATTGTTAGAGGTAGGGTTATTGTTAGAGGTAGGGTTATTGTTAGAGGTAGGGTTATTGTTAGAGAGGTTAGGGTTATTGTTAGAGGTAGGGTTATTATTGTTAGAGGTAGGGTTATTGTTAGAGGTAGGGTTAGTGTTAGAGGTAGGGTTATTGTTAGAGGTAGGGTTAGTGTTAGAGGTAGGGTTAGTGTTAGAGGTAGGGTTATTATTAGAGGTAGGGTTAGTGTTGGAGGTAGGGTTATTGTTAGAGGTAGGGTTATTGTTAGAGGTAGGGTTAGTGTTGGAGGTAGGGTTATTGTTAGAGGTAGGGTTATTGTTAGAGGTAGGGTTATTGTTAGAGGTAGGGTTAGTGTTAGAGGTAGGGTTATTGTTAGAGGTAGGGTTATTGTTAGAGGTAGGGTTATTGTTAGAGGTAGGGTTAGTGTTAGAGGTAGGGTTAGTGTTAGAGGTAGGGTTATTGTTAGAGGTAGGGTTATTGTTAGTGTTAGAGGTAGGGTTATTGTTAGAGGTAGGGTTATTGTTAGAGGTAGAGTGTAGGGTTATTGTTAGAGGTAGGGTTATTGTTAGAGGTAGGGTTATTATTAGAGGTAGGGTTAGTGTTGGAGGTAGGGTTATTGAGGTAGGGTTATTGTTAGAGGTAGGGTTATTGTTAGAGGTAGGGTTATTGTTAGAGGTAGGGTTATTGTTAGAGGTAGGGTTATTGTTAGAGGTAGGGTTATTGTTAGAGGTAGGGTTATTGTTAGAGGTAGGGTTAGTGTTAGAGGTAGGGTTATTGTTAGAGGTAGGGTTATTATTAGAGGTAGGGTTATTGTTAGAGGTAGGGTTATTGTTAGAGGTAGGGTTATTGTTAGAGGTAGGGTTATTGTTAGAGGTAGGGTTATTGTTAGAGGTAGGGTTATTGTTAGAGGTAGGGTTATTGTTAGAGGTAGGGTTAGTGTTAGAGTTAGAGGTAGGGTTATTGTTAGAGGTAGGGTTATTGTTAGAGGTAGGGTTAGTGTTGGAGGTAGGGTTATTGTTAGAGGTAGGGTTAGTGTTAGAGGTAGGGTTATTGTTAGAGGTAGGGTTATTGTTAGAGGTAGGGTTAGTGTTGGAGGTAGGGTTATTGTTAGAGGTAGGGTTATTGTTAGAGGTAGGGTTAGTGTTGGAGGTAGGGTTATTGTTAGAGGTAGGGTTATTGTTAGAGGTAGGGTTATTGTTAGAGGTAGGGTTATTGTTAGAGTAGGTAGGGTTAGTGTTAGAGGTAGGGTTATTATTAGAGGTAGGGTTATTGTTAGAGGTAGGGTTAGTGTTGGAGGTAGGGTTATTGTTAGAGGTAGGGTTATTGTTAGAGGTAGGGTTATTGTTAGAGGTAGGGTTATTGTTAGAGGTAGGGTTATTGTTAGAGGTAGGGTTATTGTTAGAGGTAGGGTTAGTGTTAGTGTTGGAGGTAGGGTTATTGTTAGAGGTAGGGTTAGTGTTGGAGGTAGGGTTATTGTTAGAGGTAGGGTTATTGTTAGAGGTAGGGTTATTGTTAGAGGTAGGGTTATTTGGAGGTAGGGTTATTGTTAGAGGTAGGGTTATTGTTAGAGGTAGGGTTATTGTTAGAGGTAGGGTTATTGTTAGAGGTAGGGTTATTGTTAGAGGTAGGGTTAGTGTTGGAGGTAGGGTTATTGTTAGAGGTAGGGTTATTGTTAGAGGTAGGGTTATTGTTAGAGGTAGGGTTAGTGTTAGAGGTAGGGTTATTGTTAGAGGTAGGGTTATTGTTAGAGGTAGGGTTATTGTTAGAGGTAGGGTTAGTGTTAGAGGTAGGGTTATTGTTAGAGGTAGGGTTATTGTTAGAGGTAGGGTTATTGTTAGAGGTAGGGTTATTGTTAGAGGTAGGGTTATTGTTAGAGGTAGGGTTATTGTTAGAGGTAGGGTTATTGTTAGAGGTAGGGTTATTGTTAGAGGTAGGGTTATTGTTAGAGGTAGGGTTATTGTTTAGAGGTAGGGTTATTGTTAGAGGTAGAGGTAGGGTTATTGTTAGAGGTAGGGTTATTGTTAGAGGTAGGGTTAGTGTTAGAGGTAGGGTTATTGTTAGAGGTAGGGTTATTGTTAGAGGTAGGGTTAGTGTTAGAGTTAGAGGTAGGGTTATTGTTAGAGGTAGGGTTAGTGTTAGAGTTAGAGGTAGGGTTATTGTTAGAGGTAGGGTTATTGTTAGAGGTAGGGTTATTGTTAGAGGTAGGGTTATTGTTAGAGGTAGGGTTAGTGTTAGAGGTAGGGTTATTGTTAGAGGTAGGGTTATTGTTAGAGGTAGGGTTATTGTTAGAGGTAGGGTTATTGTTAGAGGTAGGGTTATTGTTAGAGGTAGGGTTATTGTTAGAGGTAGGGTTAGTGTTAGAGGTAGGGTTATTGTTAGAGGTAGGGTTATTGTTAGAGGTAGGGTTATTGTTAGAGGTAGGGTTATTGTTAGAGGTAGGGTTATTGTTAGAGGTAGGGTTATTGTTGGAGGTAGGGTTATTGTTAGAGGTAGGGTTAGTGTTGTTAGAGGTAGGGTTATTGTTAGAGGTAGGGTTAGTGTTAGAGGTAGGGTTATTGTTAGAGGTAGGGTTAGTGTTGTTATTGAGGTAGGGTTATTGTTAGAGGTAGGGTTATTGTTAGAGGTAGGGTTAGTGTTGGAGGTAGGGTTATTGTTAGAGGTAGGGTTATTGTTAGAGGTAGGGTTATTGTTAGAGGTAGGGTTATTGTTAGAGGTAGGGTTATTGTTGGAGGTAGGGTTATTGTTAGAGGTAGGGTTATTGTTAGAGGTAGGGTTATTGTTAGAGGTAGGGTTATTGTTAGAGGTAGGGTTATTGTTAGAGGTAGGGTTATTGTTAGAGGTAGGGTTATTGTTAGAGGTAGGGTTAGTGTTGGAGGTAGGGTTATTGTGAGAGGTAGGGTTATTATTAGAGGTAGGGTTATTGTTAGAGGTAGGGTTATTGTTAGAGGTAGGGTTATTGTTAGAGGTAGGGTTATTGTTAGAGGTAGGGTTATTGTTAGAGGTAGGGTTAGTGTTAGAGGTAGGGTTATTGTTAGAGGTAGGGTTATTGTTAGAGGTAGGGTTATTGTTAGAGGTAGGGTTATTGTTAGAGGTAGGGTTATTGTTAGAGGTAGGGTTATTGTTAGAGGTAGGGTTATTGTTAGAGGTAGGGTTATTGTTAGAGGTAGGGTTAGTGTTGGAGGTAGGGTTATTGTTAGAGGTAGGGTTATTGTTAGAGGTAGGGTTATTGTTAGAGGTAGGGTTATTGTTAGAGGTAGGGTTATTGTTAGAGGTAGGGTTATTGTTAGAGGTAGGGTTAGTGTTGGAGGTAGGGTTATTGTTAGAGGTAGGGTTATTGTTAGAGGTAGGGTTATTGTTAGAGGTAGGGTTATTGTTAGAGGTAGGGTTATTGTTAGAGGTAGGGTTATTGTTAGAGGTAGGGTTAGTGTTGTTAGAGGTAGGGTTATTGTTAGAGGTAGGGTTATTGTTAGAGTAGGGTTATTGTTAGAGGTAGGGTTATTGTTAGAGGTAGGGTTATTGTTAGAGGTAGGGTTATTGTTAGAGGTAGGGTTATTGTTAGAGGTAGGGTTATTGTTAGAGGTAGGGTTATTGTTAGAGGTAGGGTTAGAGGTAGGGTTATTGTTAGAGGTAGGGTTAGTGTTGGAGGTAGGGTTATTGTTAGAGGTAGGGTTATTGTTAGAGGTAGGGTTATTGTTGTTAGAGGTAGGGTTATTGTTAGAGGTAGGGTTAGTGTTGGAGGTAGGGTTATTGTTAGAGGTAGGGTTATTGTTAGAGGTAGGGTTATTGTTAGAGGTAGGGTTATTGTTAGAGGTAGGGTTATTGTTGAGAGGTAGGGTTATTGTTGGAGGTAGGGTTATTGTTAGAGGTAGGGTTATTGTTAGAGGTAGGGTTATTGTTAGAGGTAGGGTTATTGTTAGAGGTAGGGTTAGTGTTAGAGGTAGGGTTATTGTTAGAGGTAGGGTTATTGTTAGAGGTAGGGTTAGTGTTAGAGGTAGGGTTATTGTTAGAGGTAGGGTTATTGTGAGAGGTAGGGTTAGTGTTAGAGGTAGGGTTAGTGTTGGAGGTAGGGTTATTGTTAGAGGTAGGGTTATTGTTAGAGGTAGGGTTATTGTTAGAGGTAGGGTTATTGTTAGAGGTAGGGTTATTGTTAGAGGTAG
Organism: Oncorhynchus gorbuscha; assembly: GCF_021184085.1. Taxonomy (NCBI): domain Eukaryota; kingdom Metazoa; phylum Chordata; class Actinopteri; order Salmoniformes; family Salmonidae; genus Oncorhynchus; species Oncorhynchus gorbuscha. The sequence continues at coordinate 12,518 of NW_025749814.1, read as the reverse complement.
GGTTATTGTTAGAGGTAGGGTTATTGTTAGAGGTAGGGTTAGTGTTAGAGGTAGGGTTATTGGAGGAGGTTATTGTTAGAGGTAGGGTTAGTGTTAGAGGTAGGGTTATTGTTAGAGGTAGGGTTATTGTTAGAGGTAGGGTTAGGTGTTATTGTTAGAGGTAGGGTTATTGTTAGAGGTAGGGTTATTGTTAGAGGTAGGGTTATTGTTAGAGGTAGGGTTATTGTTAGAGGTAGGGTTAGTGTTGGAGGTAGGGTTATTGTTAGAGGTAGGGTTATTGTTAGAGGTAGGGTTATTGTTAGAGGTAGGGTTATTGTTAGAGGTAGGGGAGGTAGGGTTATTGTTAGAGGTAGGGTTATGTTAGAGGTAGGGTTAGTGTTGGAGGTAGGGTTATTGTTAGAGGTAGGGTTATTGTTAGAGGTAGGGTTATTGTTAGAGGTAGGGTTATTGTTAGAGGTAGGGTTATTGTGTTGGAGGTAGGGTTATTGTTAGAGGTAGGGTTATTGTTAGAGGTAGGGTTATTGTTAGAGGGTTGAGAGGTAGGGTTATTGTTAGAGGTAGGGTTATTAGTTAGAGGTAGGGTTATTGTTAGAGGTAGGGTTAGTGTTGGAGGTAGGGTTATTGTTAGAGGTAGGGTTAGTGTTGGAGGTAGGGTTATTGTTAGAGGTAGGGGTGTTAGGTAGGGTTATTGTTAGAGGTAGGGTTATTGTTAGAGGTAGGGTTATTGTTAGAGGTAGGGTTATTGTTAGAGGTAGGGTTATTGTTAGAGGTAGGGTTATTGTTAGAGGTAGGGTTAGTGTTAGAGGTAGGGTTATTGTTAGAGGTAGGGTTAGTGTTGGAGGTAGGGTTATTGTTGGAGGTAGGGTTATTGTTAGAGGTAGGGTTATTGTTAGGGTTATTGTTAGAGGTAGGGTTATTGTTAGAGGTAGGGTTATTGTGAGAGGTAGGGTTATTTTAGAGGTAGGGTTATTGTTAGAGGTAGGGTTAGTGTTGGAGGTAGGGTTATTGTTAGAGGTAGGGTTATTGTTAGAGGTAGGGTTATTGTTAGAGGTAGGGTTATTGTTAGAGGTAGGGTTATTGTTAGAGGTAGGGTTAGTGTTGGAGGTAGGGTTATTGTTAGAGGTAGGGTTAGTGTTGTTAGAGGTAGGGTTATTGTTAGAGGTAGGGTTAGTGTTAGAGGTAGGGTTAGTGTTAGAGGTAGGGTTATTGTTAGAGGTAGGGTTAGTGTTAGAGGGAGGGTTATTGTTAGAGGTAGGGTTATTATTAGAGGTAGGGTTATTGTTAGAGGTAGGGTTATTATTAGAGGTAGGGTTAGTGTTAGAGTTAGAGGTAGGCTTAGTGTTAGAGGTATGGTTATTGTTAGAGGTAGGGTTAGTGTTAGAGTTAGAGGTAGGGTTATTGTTAGAGGTAGGGTTATTGTTAGAGGTAGGGTTAGTGTTAGAGTTAGTGAGGTAGGGTTATTGTTAGAGGTAGGGTTATTGTTAGAGGTAGGGTTATTGTTAGAGGTAGGGTTATTATTAGAGGTAGTGTTATTGTTAGAGGTAGGGTTAGTGTTGGAGGTAGGGTTAGTGTTGGAGGTAGGGTTATTGTTAGAGGTAGGGTTATTATTAGAGGTAGGGTTATTGTTAGAGGTAGGGTTAGTGTTAGAGGTAGGGTTATTGTTAGAGGTAGGGTTATTGTTAGAGGTAGGGTTATTGTTAGAGGTAGGGTTATTGTTAGAGGTAGGGTTATTGTTAGAGGTAGGGTTATTGTTAGAGGTAGGGTTATTGTTAGAGGTAGGGTTAGTGTTGGAGGTAGGGTTATTGTTAGAGGTAGGGTTATTGTTAGAGGTAGGGTTATTGTTAGAGGTAGGGTTATTGTTAGAGGTAGGGTTATTGTTGAGAGGTAGGGTTATTGTTAGAGTAGGGTTATTAGGAGGTAGGGTTAGTGTTAGTGTTAGAGGTAGGGTTAGTGTTAGAGGTAGGGTTATTGTTAGAGGTAGGGTTATTGTTAGAGGTAGGGTTATTGTTAGAGGTAGGGTTATTGTTAGAGGTAGGGTTATTGTTGAGAGGTAGGGTTATTGTTAGAGGTAGGGTTATTGTTAGAGGTAGGGTTAGTGTTAGAGGTAGGGTTATTGTTAGAGGTAGGGTTATTGTTAGAGGTAGGGTTATTGTTAGAGGTAGGGTTAGTGTTAGGGTTAGTGTTTAGGGTTAGAGGTAGGGTTAGGGTTATTGTTAGAGGTAGGGTTATTGTTAGAGGTAGGGTTATTGTTAGAGGTAGGGTTATTGTTAGAGGTAGGGTTAGTGTTAGAGGTAGGGTTATTGTTAGAGGTAGGGTTAGTGTTGGAGGTAGGGTTATTGTTAGAGGTAGGGTTATTGTTAGAGGTAGGGTTATTGTTAGAGGTAGGGTTAGTGTTAGAGGTAGGGTTATTGTTAGAGGTAGGGTTATTGTTAGAGGTAGGGTTAGTGTTAGAGGTAGGGTTATTGTTAGAGGTAGGGTTATTGTTAGAGGTAGGGTTAGTGTTAGAGTTAGAGGTAGGGTTATTGTTAGAGGTAGGGTTATTGTTAGAGGTAGGGTTAGTGTTGGAGGTAGGGTTATTGTTAGAGGTAGGGTTATTGTTAGAGGTAGGGTTATTGTTAGAGGTAGGGTTATTGTTAGAGGTAGGGTTAGTGTTAGAGGTAGGGTTAGTGTTAGAGTTAGAGGTAGGGTTATTGTTAGAGGTAGGGTTATTGTTAGAGGTAGGGTTAGTGTTAGAGTTAGAGGTAGGGTTATTGTTAGAGGTAGGGTTATTATTAGAGGTAGGGTTATTGTTAGAGGTAGGGTTAGTGTTGGAGGTAGGGTTATTATTAGAGGTAGGGTTAGTGTTGGAGGTAGGGTTATTGTTAGAGGTAGGGTTAGTGTTGGAGGTAGGGTTATTGTTAGAGGTAGGGTTATTGTTAGAGGTAGGGTTAGTGTTGGAGGTAGGGTTATTGTTAGAGGTAGGGTTATTATTAGAGGTAGGGTTATTGTTAGAGGTAGGGTTAGTGTTGGAGGTAGGGTTCGTGTTGGAGGTAGGGTTAGTGTTGGAGGTAGGGTTATTGTGAGAGGTAGGGTTATTATTAGAGGTAGGGTTATTGTTAGAGGTAGGGTTATTGTTAGAGGTAGGGTTAGAGGTAGGGTTATTGTGAGAGGTAGGGTTATTGTTAGAGGTAGGGTTAGTGTTGGAGGTAGGGTTATTGTTAGAGGTAGGGTTATTGTTAGAGGTAGGGTTAGTGTTAGAGGTAGGGTTATTGTTAGAGATAGGGTTATTATTAGAGGTAGGGTTAGTGTTAGAGTTAGGGTTATTGTTAGAGGTAGGGTTAGTGTTGGAGTTAGAGGTAGGGTTAGTGTTAGAGGTAGGGTTAGTGTTAGAGGTAGGGTTAGTGTTAGAGGTAGGGTTATTGTTAGAGGTAGGGTTATTGTTTAGTTAGGTTATTGTTAGAGGTAGGGTTATTGTTAGAGGTAGGGTTATTGTTAGAGGTAGGGTTAGTGTTGTTAGAGGTAGGGTTAGTGTTGTTAGTTAGGAGGTAGGGTTAGTGTTAGAGGTAGGGTTATTGTTAGAGGTAGGGTTATTGTTAGAGGTAGGGTTATTGTTAGTAGGGTTATTGTTAGGTAGGGTTATTGTTAGAGGTAGGGTTATTGTTAGAGGTAGGGTTAGTGTTGGAGGTAGGGTTATTATTAGAGGTAGGGTTAGTGTTAGAGTTAGAGGTAGGCTTAGTGTTAGAGGTAGGGTTATTATTAGAGGCAGGGTTATTATTAGAGGTAGGGTTATTGTTAGAGGTAGGGTTATTGTTAGAGGTAGGGTTAGTGTTAGAGTTAGAGGTAGGGTTATTGTTAGAGGTAGGGTTAGTGTTAGAGTTAGAGGTAGGGTTATTGTTAGAGGTAGGGTTATTATTAGAGGTAGGGTTATTGTTAGAGGTAGGGTTAGTGTTGGAGGTAGGGTTAGTGTTGGAGGTAGGGTTATTATTAGAGGTAGGGTTATTATTAGAGGTAGGGTTATTGTTAGAGGTAGGGTTAGTGTTGGAGGTAGGGTTATTATTAGAGGTAGGGTTAGTGTTGGAGGTAGGGTTATTATTAGAGGTAGGGTTATTATTAGAGGTAGAGTTATTGTTAGAGGTAGGGTTATTGTTAGAGGTAGGGTTATTGTTAGAGGTAGGGTTAGTGTTGGAGGTAGGGTTATTGTTAGAGGTAGGGTTATTGTTAGAGGTAGGGTTATTGTTAGAGGTAGGGTTAGTGTTGGAGGTAGGGTTATTGTTGGAGGTAGGGTTATTGTTAGAGGTAGGGTTAGTGTTGGAGGTAGGGTTAGTGTTGGAGGTAGGGTTATTGTGAGAGGTAGGGTTATTGTTAGAGGTAGGGTTATTGTTAGAGGTAGGGTTATTGTTGGAGGTAGGGTTATTGTTAGAGGTAGGGTTATTGTTAGAGGTAGGGTTAGTGTTAGAGGTAGGGTTAGTGTTAGAGTTAGAGGTAGGGTTATTGTTAGAGGTAGGGTTATTGTTAGAGGTAGGGTTAGTGTTAGAGGTAGGGTTATTGTTAGAGGTAGGGTTATTGTTAGAGGTAGGGTTATTATTAGAGGTAGGGTTATTGTTAGAGGTAGGGTTATTGTTAGAGGTAGGGTTATTGTTAGAGGTAGGGTTATTGTTAGAGGTAGGGTTAGTGTTAGAGGTAGGGTTATTGTTAGAGGTAGGGTTAGTGTTAGAGGTAGGGTTATTGTTAGAGGTAGGGTTAGTGTTAGAGGTAGGGTTATTGTTAGAGGTAGGGTTAGTGTTGGAGGTAGGGTTATTGTTAGAGGTAGGGTTAGTGTTAGAGTTAGAGGTAGGGTTATTGTTAGAGGTAGGGTTATTGTTAGAGGTAGGGTTATTGTTAGAGGTAGGGTTATTGTTAGAGGTAGGGTTATTGTTAGAGGTAGGGTTATTGTTAGAGGTAGGGTTAGTGTTGGAGGTAGGGTTATTGTTAGAGGTAGGGTTAGTGTTGGAGGTAGGGTTATTGTTAGAGGTAGGGTTATTGTTAGAGGTAGGGTTAGTGTTAGTGTTGGAGGTAGGGTTATTGTTAGAGGTAGGGTTAGTGTTGGAGGTAGGGTTATTGTTAGAGGTAGGGTTAGTGTTAGAGGTAGGGTTATTGTTAGAGGTAGGGTTATTGTTAGAGGTAGGGTTAGTGTTAGAGGTAGGGTTATTGTTAGAGGTAGGGTTATTGTTAGAGGTAGGGTTATTGTTGGAGGTAGGGTTATTGTTAGAGGTAGGGTTAGTGTTAGAGGTAGGGTTAGTGTTAGAGGTAGGGTTAGTGTTGTTAGAGGGTTAGGGTTAGGTAGGGTTGTTAGAGGTAGGGTTATTGTTAGAGGTAGGGTTAGTGTTGGAGGTAGGGTTATTGTTAGAGGTAGGGTTATTGTTAGAGGTAGGGTTATTGTTGGAGGTAGGGTTAGTGTTGGAGGTAGGGTTAGTGTTGTTAGAGGTAGGGTTATTGTTAGAGGTAGGGTTAGTGTTAGAGGTAGGGTTAGTGTTGGAGGTAGGGTTATTGTTAGAGGTAGGGTTAGTGTTGGAGGTAGGGTTAGTGTTGGAGGTAGGGTTATTGTTAGAGGTAGGGTTATTGTTAGAGGTAGGGTTAGTGTTGGAGGTAGGGTTAGTGTTGGAGGTAGGGTTAGTGTTGGAGGTAGGGTTATTGTTAGAGGTAGGGTTAGTGTTGGAGGTAGGGTTATTGTTAGAGGTAGGGTTATTGTTAGAGGTAGGGTTAGTGTTGGAGGTAGGGTTATTGTTAGAGGTAGGGTTATTGTTAGAGGTAGGGTTAGTGTTGGAGGTAGGGTTATTGTTAGAGGTAGGGTTAGTGTTGGAGGTAGGGTTATTGTTAGAGGTAGGGTTAGTGTTGGAGGTAGGGTTATTGTTAGAGGTAGGGTTAGTGTTGGAGGTAGGGTTAGTGTTGGAGGTAGGGTTATTGTTAGAGGTAGGGTTAGTGTTGGAGGTAGGGTTATTGTTAGAGGTAGGGTTATTGTTAGAGGTAGGGTTAGTGTTGGAGGTAGGGTTATTGTTAGAGGTAGGGTTAGTGTTGGAGGTAGGGTTAGTGTTGGAGGTAGGGTTATTGTTAGAGGTAGGGTTAGTGTTGGAGGTAGGGTTATTGTTAGAGGTAGGGTTATTGTTAGAGGTAGGGTTATTGTTAGAGGTAGGGTTAGTGTTGGAGGTAGGGTTAGTGTTGGAGGTAGGGTTATTGTTGGAGGTAGGGTTAGTGTTGGAGGTAGGGTTAGTGTTGGAGGTAGGGTTAGTGTTGGAGGTAGGGTTAGTGTTGGAGGTAGGGTTATTGTTAGAGGTAGGGTTATTGTTAGAGGTAGGGTTAGTGTTAGAGGTAGGGTTAGTGTTGGAGGTAGGGTTAGTGTTAGAGGTAGGGTTACTGTTAGAGGTAGGGTTACTGTTAGAGGTAGGGTTAGTGTTAGAGGTAGGGTTAGTGTTGGAGTTAGGGTTAGTGTTGGAGGTAGGGTTAGTGTTGGAGGTAGGGTTAGTGTTGGAGGTAGGGTTAGTGTTAGAGGTAGGGTTAGTGTTGGAGGTAGGGTTAGTGTTGGAGGTAGGGTTAGTGTTGGAGGTAGGGTTAGTGTTGGAGGTAGGGTTATTGTTGGAGGTAGGGCTGTATACGTTAGGCAGTTGACAGAACACTAGTTTGCATTGTGTTTGTGTCTGAAGCTCCTTCAATCATTCAGAAAACGTAGATTTGAGGTGTTGTTCTTACTCTGAGGCGTTGCTTTGATGAACAGAGAGAGAAAGAGAGAGGGTAGAGAGAGAGAGAGAAAGTGAGAGAGGGTAGCGAGAGCGTGAGAGAGAAAGTGAGTGAAGGGAGAGAGGGAGGGGGGTTGAGAATAGCATAACTGCAGGATTACAGCATTTGAAGTATTTAACAGATGAAATTTGACGAAATGAAATAAATTTTGTTTGAGAAAAACATTGAAAATCAAAATAAAGCTGTGAGGGAAGAGGATACTTAGAAGCACAATACCCAGGAGGCGTTTGTCATTAAAGCATCTCTAACTGCTTTAGTTCAGGCTACGGTTCAGTTTGGGTAACATTAAATCATCAATGCATGTTGTGACAGAATAAACACAACATTTATTCTCCTCCACTTTAATGAAATGGAGACTCACCTCCATACAGAACACAGTCGGTTCTCCTCAGGGAGATTCTCCCTACCACACATAGGGCTCTGTTCTAAAGTAGTGCACTACGTTGGGAATAGGGTTCCATAGGGCTCTGTTCTAAAGTAGTGCACTACGTAGGGAATAGGGTTCCATAGGGCTCTGTTCTAAAGTAGTGCACTACGTTGGGAATAGGGTTCCATAGGGCTCTGTTCTAAAGTAGTGCACTACGTAGGGAATAGGGTTCCATAGGGCTCTGTTCTAAAGTAGTGCACTACGTAGGGAATAGGGTTCCATAGGGCTCTGTTCTAAAGTAGTGCACTACGTTGGGAATAGGGTTCCATAGGGCTCTGTTCTAAAGTAGTGCATTACGTAGGGAATAGGGTTCCATAGGGCTCTGTTCTAAAGTAGTGCACTACGTAGGGAATAGGGTTCCATAGGGCACTGTTCTAAAGTAGTGCACTACGTAGGGAATAGGGTTCCATAGGGCTCTGTTCTAAAGTAGTGCACTACGTTGGGAATAGGGTTCCATAGGGCTCTGTTCTAAAGTAGTGCACTACGTAGGGAATAGGGTTCCATAGGGCTCTGTTCTAAAGTAGTGCACTACGTTGGGAATAGGGTTCCATAGGGCTCTGTTCTAAAGTAGTGCACTACGTAGGGAATAGGGTTCCATAGGGCTCTGTTCTAAAGTAGTGCACTACGTAGGGAATAGGGTTCCATAGGGCTCTGTTCTAAAGTAGTGCACTACGTTGGGAATAGGGTTCCATAGGGCTCTGTTCTAAAGTAGTGCACTACGTTGGGAATAGGGTTCCATAGGGCTCTGTTCTAAAGTAGTGCACTATGTAGGGAATAGGGGGTCTAGTTGAACACTCAGTTTGTTCATTCTGAGGTAAATGTTTTTCTTGTGTCAGACTCCCTTCTGTGTACAATAAAAAATGTTGGTCACACCCTCCCCTCCCCTCCCCCACTCATGATGTTTCTGTTGGAGACCCCTCCCCTCCCCACTCATTCTGTTTCTGTTGGAGACCCCCTCCCCTCCCCACCTATTCTGTTTCTGTTGTAGACCCCTCCCCTCCCCACTCATTCTGTTTCTGTTGGAGACTCCCCCTCATTCCCCCTCCCCTCCCCACTCATGATGTTTCTGTTGGAGACCCCCTACCCTCCCCCACTCATTCTGTTTCTGTTGGAGACCCCTCCCCTCCCCCACTCATGATGTTTCTGTTGGAGACCCCTACCCTCCCCACTCATTCTGTTTCTGTTGGAGACCCCTCCCCTCCCCCTCATTCTGTTTCTGTTGGAGACCCCCTCCCCTCCCCCACCTATTCTGTTTCTGTTGTAGACCCCTCCCCTCCCCACTCATTCCCTGTTGAGACCCCCCCACTCCCCACTCATTCTGTTTCTGTTGGAGAGCCCCCTCCCCTCCCCACTCATGATGTTTCTGTTGGAGACCCCCTCCCCCACTCATGATGTTTCTGTTGTAGACCCCTCCCCTCCCCACTCATGATGTTTCTGTTGTAGCCCCTCCCCTCCCCACTCATTCTGTTTCTGTTGTAGACCCCTCCCCTCCCCCACTCATGCTGTTTCTGTTGGAGACCCCTCCCCTCCCCCACTCATTCTGTTTCTGTTGACCCCCTCCCCACTCATTCTGTTTCTGTTGTAGACCCCTCCCCTCCCCCACTCATTCTGTTTCTGTTGGAGACCCCCTCCCCTCCCCCCACTCATTCTGTTTCTGTTGGAGACCCCCTCCCCCCACTCATTCTGTTTCTGTTGAGACCCCCTCCCTCCCCCACTCATGATGTTTCTCTGTAGACCCCCTCCCCTCCCCCACTCATTCTGTTTCTGTTGGAGACCCCCTCCACTCCCCACTCATTCTGTTTCTGTTGGAGACCCCTCCCCCCACTCATGCTGTTTCTGTTGGAGACCCCCTCCCCTCCCCCACTCAAGATGTTTCTGTTGGAGACCCCCTCCCCTCCCCCACTCATGATGTTTCTGTTGGAGACCCCCTCCCCTCCCCACTCATGATGTTTCTGTTGGAGACCCCATCCCCCACTCATGCTGTCTCTGTTGGAGACCCCTCCCCCACTCATGCTGTTTCTGTTGGACCCCCTCCCCTCCCCCACTCATGATGTTTCTGTTGGAGACCCCCCCTCCCCCACTCATGCTGTTTCTGTTGAGACCCCATCCCCACTCATGCTGTCTCTGTTGGAGACCCCTCCCCCCACTCATGCTGTTTCTGTTGAGACCCCCTCCCCTCCCCCACTCATGATGTTTCTGTTGGAGACCCCATCCCCCCTCATTCTGTTTCCGAAGACCCCTCCCCCACTCATTATGTTTCTGTTGTTTCCCCCACTCATTCTGTTTCTGTCGAAGACCCTCCCCCACTCATTATGTTTCTGTTGGAGACCCCCTCCCCCACTCATGATGTTTCTGTTGGAGACCCCCTCCCCACTCATTCTGTTTCTGTTGTAGACCCCCCTCCCCCACTCATTCTGTTTCTGTTGTAGACCCCTCCCCTCCCCACTCATTATGTTTCTGTTGGAGACCCCCTCCCCTCCCCCCTCATTCTGTTTCTGAGACCCCCTCCCCCCCCCCCACTCATGCTGTTTCTGTTGGAGACCCCTACCCTCCCCCTCATGATGTTTCTGTCGAAGACCCCTCCCCCACTCATTCTGTTTCTGTTGTAGACCCCCTCCCCTCCCCCACTCATACTGTTTCTGTTGGAGACCCCCTCCCCCACTCATTCTGTTTCTGTCGAACCCCCTCCCCTCCCCCACTCATTCTGTTTCTGTCGAAGACCCCCTCTCCCACTCATTCTGTTTCTGTTGAGACCCCTCCCCTCCCCCACTCATTCTGTTTCTGTTGTAGACCCCTCCCCCCCCCACTCATTCTGTTTCTGTTGGAGACCCCTCCCCCACTCATTCTGTTTCTGTCGAAGACCCCTCCCCCACTCATGATGTTTCTGTTGTAGCCCCCTCCCCCCCACTCATGATGTTTCTGTTGGAGACCCCCTCCCCTCCCCCTCATGATGTTTCTGTTGGAGACCTCCCCCACTCATGATGTTTCTGTTGGAGAACCCCTCCCCTCCCCCCACACATGATGTTTCTGTTGGAGACCCCCTCCCCTCCCCCACTCATGATGTTTCTGTTGGAGACCCCCTCCCCTCCCCCCACTCATGATGTTTCTGTTGTAGACCCCCTCCCTCCCCCACTCATGATGTTTCTGTTGGAGACCCCCTCCCTCCCCCCACACATGATGTTTCTGTTGGAGACCCCTCCCCTCCCCCACTCATGCTGTTTCTGTTGTAGACCCCCTCCCCTCCCCCACTCATTCTGTTTCTGTTGAGACCCCTCCCCTCCCCACTCATTCTGTTTCTGTTGTAGACCCCTCCCCTCCCCACTCATGATGTTTCTGTTGGAGACCCCCTCCCCACTCATTCTGTTTCCCCGAAGACCCCTCCCCACTCATGATGTTTCTGTTGGAGACCCCCCTCCCCCACTCATTCTGTTTCTGTTGTAGACCCCCCCCTCCCCCACTCATTATGTTTCTGTTGGAGACCCCTCCCCTCCCCCACTCATTCTGTTTCTGTTGGAGACCCCTCCCCTCCCCCACTCATGCTGTTTCTGTTGGAGACCCCTCCCCACTCATGATGTTTCTGTCGAAGACCCTCCCCACTCATTCTGTTTCTGTTGTAGACCCCTCCCCTCCCCCACTCATACTGTTTCTGTTGGAGACCCCCCCCCACTCATTCTGTTTCTGTCGAAGACCCTCCCCACTCATTCTGTTTCTGTTGGAGACCCTCCCCTCCCCACTCATTCTGTTTCTGTTGTAGACCCCTCCCCTCCCCCACTCATTCTGTTTCTGTTGGAGACCCCTCCCCACTCATTCTGTTTCTGTCGAAGACCCCTCCCCACTCATGATGTTTCTGTCAGAGACCCCCTCCCTCCCCACTCATGATATTTCTGTCAGAGACCCCCTCCCCTCCCCCACTCATGATGTTTCTGTCGGAGACCCCGCCCCTCCCCCACTCATGATGTTTCTGTTGGAGACCTCCTCCCCTCCCCACTCATGATGTTTCTGTTGGAGACCCCCCTCCCCTCCCCCACTCATGATGTTTCTGTTGTAGACCCCCTCCCCTCCCCCACTCATGATGTTTCTGTTGAGACCCTCCCCTCCCCACACATGATGTTTCTGTTGAGACCCCTCCCCTCCCCCCACTCATGCTGTTTCTGTTGAGACCCTCCCCTCCCCCACTCATGATGTTTCTGTTGTAGACCCCTCCCTCCCCCACTCATGATGTTTCCCTCCCTCCCCACTCAAGATGTTTCTGTTGGAGACCCTCCCCTCCCCCCACTCATGATGTTTCTGTTGAGACCCCCTCCCCTCCCCCACTCAAGATGTTTCTGTTGGAGACCCCTCCCTCCCCCACTCATGATGTTTCTGTTGGAGACCCCATCCCCCACTCATGCTGTCTCTGTTGGAGACCCCCTCCCCCACTCATTCTGTTTCTGTCGAAGACCCTCCCCACTCATTATGTTTCTGTTGTAGACCCCCTCCCCACTCATTCTGTTTCTGTCGAAGACCCCTCCCCACTCATTATGTTTCTGTTGGAGACCCTCCCCACTCATGATGTTTCTGTTGAGACCCCTCCCCCACTCATTCTGTTTCTGTTGTAGACCCCCCTCCCCCACTCATTATGTTTCTGTTGGAGACCCTCCCCTCCCCCACTCATTCTGTTTCTGTTGGAGACCCCATCCCTCCCCACTCATTCTGTTTCTGTTGAGACCCTCCCTCCCCCACTCATTCTGTTTCTGTTGGAGACCCCCTCCCTCCCCCACTCATGCTGTTTCTGTTGGAGACCCCTACCCTCCCCCACTCATGATGTTTCTGTCGAAGACCCTCCCCCACTCATTCTGTTTCTGTTGTAGACCCCCTCCCCTCCCCCACTCATACTGTTTCTGTTGGAGACCCCTCCCCACTCATTCTGTTTCTGTCGAAGACCCTCCCCCACTCATTCTGTTTCTGTCGAAGACCCCTCCCCCACTCATGATATTTCTGTCAGAGACCCCTCCCCCCCACTCATGATGTTTCTGTTGTAGACCCTCCCTCCCCACTCATTCTGTTTCTGTTGGAGACCCCTCCCCTCCCCACTCATTCTGTTTCTGTTGGAGACCCCTTCCCCTCCCCTCCCCACTCATTCTGTTTCTGTTGAGACCCCTCCCCTCCCCACTCATTCTGTTTCTGTTGGAGACCCCTTCCCTCCTCCCCACTCATTCTGTTTCTGTTGGAGACCCCTCCCCTCCCCCACTCATTCTGTTTCTGTTGTAGACCCCCCTCCCCTCCCCTCCCCACTCATTCTGTTTCTGTTGGAGACCCCCTCCCCTCCCCCACTCATGATGTTTCTGTTGTAGACCCCCTC
>NW_025749813.1:20000-22410 GCF_021184085.1 Oncorhynchus gorbuscha | reverse complement strand
CATCTGCACGTCGCTCCAACGGGTAGTATAACTTTTTCATTATATTTCATTATATCACAACGGTTTGATTTGTCTTATCTTAGCAATTTCTTCTCAGCTAGCTACATAGCCGTCTTTGTATCAAAAGATAATTGCGTAATTATCGTATTTCGCCGTCCTAACGTAGTCTTCACTAGTCTTCACTAGCCAGCTAGCTAACGTCCACTGATTAGCTGCACTGGAGAAACTGTTACACTCAACTGAACGACTTGATTAGTTTAGTGTCAGCTAGCTACATAGCTGTCTTTGCTGTCTTCGTATCATCGTATCATCGTATCCAAGATAATTGTGTTGTTTAGGTTTAGAGTGTGTAGTCTTAGAGTGATTATCTTAATTTACCGAGGTTAGCTAGCCAGCTATTTGTCGTCCTTAACGTAGGTGACTCTGCTAGCTAGCCAACAGCTAGCCAACGCTAGCCAACGTCTTCTGTATAGAACTCAACTACCCGGTCGCATTCACAGGTTGTATCACATTTTCACTTCATTTTCATTACAGTACAACGGTTTGATTTGTTTGATCGTAGCTAGCTACTTAGCTAGCTACATAGCCGTCTTTGTATCAAAGATAATTGTGTAGTCTAGAGCGATTTTCTAGGTTCGCTAGCCATCTATTGTCGTTCTTTTAACGCAACGTAACGTAAACAACACTGCTAGCTAGCCTGCTAGCCCCGAATAGCAACACTGCAGAAACTATTACACTCAACGGAACGACTTGATTAGTGTAGTGTCAACAACGCACCCACTGCCAGCTGGCCTACTTCAGCAGTACTGTATCATTTTAATCATTTTAGTCAATAAGATTCTTGCTACGTAGCTTAACTTTCTGAACATTCGAGACGTGTAGTCCACTTGTCATTCAATCTCCTTTGCATTAGCGTAGCCTCTTCTGTAGCCTGTCAACTATGTGTCGGTTTATCCCTGTTCTCTCCTCTCTGCACAGACCATACAAACGCTCCTCACCGCGTGGCCGCGGCCACCCTACTCTGGTGGTCCCAGCGCGCACGACCCACGTGGAGTTCCAGGTCTCCGGTAGCCTCTGGAACTGCCAATCTGCGGTCAACAAGGCAGAGTTCATCTCAGCCCATGCCTCCCTCCAGTCCCTCGACTTCTTGGCCCTGACGGAAACATGGATCACCACAGACAACACTGCTACTCCTACTGCTCTCTCTTCGTCCGCCCACGTGTTCTCGCACACCCGAGAGCGTCTGGTCAGCGGGGTGGTGGCACCGGGATCCTCATCTCTCCCAAGTGGTCATTCTCTCTTTCTCCCCTTACCCATCTGTCTATCGCCTCCTTTGAATTCCATGCTGTCACAGTCACTAGCCCTTTCAAGCTTAACATCCTTATCATTTATCGCCCTCCAGGTTCCCTCGGAGAGTTCATCAATGAGCTTGATGCCTTGATAAGCTCCTTTCCTGAGGACGGCTCACCTCTCACAGTTCTGGGCGACTTTAACCTCCCCACGTCTACCTTTGACTCTTTCCTCTCTGCCTCCTTCTTTCCACTCCTCTCCTCTTTTGACCTCACCCTCTCACCTTCCCCCTACTCACAAGGCAGGCAATACGCTCGACCTCATCTTTACTAGATGCTGTTCTTCCACTAACCTCATTGCAACTCCCTCCAAGTCTCCGACCACTGCCTTGTATCCTTTTCCCTCTCGCTCTCATCCAACACCTCCCACACTGCCCCTACTCGGATGGTATCGCGCCGTCCCAACCTTCGCTCTCTCTCCCCCGCTACTCTCTCCTCTTCCATCCTATCATCTCTTCCCTCCGCTCAAACCTTCTCCCACCTATCTCCTGATTCTGCCTCCTCAACCCTCCTCTCCTCCCTCTCTGCATCCCTTGACTCTCTATGTCCCCTATCCTCCAGGCCGGCTCGGTCCTCCCCTCCCGCTCCGTGGCTCGATGACTCATTGCGAGCTCACAGAACAGGGCTCCGGGCAGCCGAGCGGAAATGGAGGAAAACTCGCCTCCCTGCGGACCTGGCATCCTTTCACTCCCTCCTCTCTACATTTTCCTCCTCTGTCTCTGCTGCTAAAGCCACTTTCTACCACGCTAAATTCCAAGCTTCTGCCTCTAACCCTAGGAAGCTCTTTGCCACCTTCTCCTCCCTCCTGAATCCTCCGCCCCCTCCCCCCTCCTCCCTCTCTGCAGATGACTTCGTCAACCATTTTGAAAAGAAGGTCGACGACATCCGATCCTCGTTTGCTAAGTCAAACGACACCGCTGGTTCTGCTCACACTGCCCTACCCTATGCTCTGACCTCTTTCTCCCCTCTCTCTCCAGATGAAATCTCGCGTCTTGTGACGGCCGGCCGCCCAACAACCTGCCCGCTTGACCCTATCCCCTCCTCTCTTCTCCAGACCATTT